>NC_135764.1:1626051-1838803 GCF_052425735.1 Oculina patagonica
ACTTAAACCAATCTGAAGGATTTACTCATTAATCAAGGCCTCTCAAATAAAGTCAAATTATTTAGTCTCCACATAAAAGTCTTTCTGAGATACTAATGTACTAGACTTTTCATCCATTTTGGTTCAGTTATGGTACTTTTGTTTGTAAAACAATAGGCTTCTTTATATATATTAAAATTCAGCATGGAAGCAAGCCTAGAGGACACAAACAAAAGAAATGAACAAACATTGTTATAAAATTTCTTTTGTTTGTGTCCTCTAGGTCTCTCTACCAGGTTGAATTTTAATATATCGAAGGAAACCTATTAAGGTCATTGCCCTGTATTGCATTGCGCATCCTTACTGCGCAGAATTTTACGAGTAATAAGCGCGTGCGAGTGCGCGCACATAAACAAAATGGCGGCTTTTTTCTATGTGACTTAGTCCGCGAGAAAAGTAAATTGTCGCTTTCTCGTAAACGAGTCTGGTGACCTATCAATTTTTTCTCATATTTTAGGTGTAACTATCAAATTCTTTCTGTAAAATGAAAACAGATCAATTCTTGTGTTTGAAAAATAAATTATCGCTAAAAACGTGTACTTTGCTAGTACACACAGAGGAATTTTAAAGGAATTATATGGAATAGTCAAGGTCTTCCTGCTCCTAAACGAATCTGGTGACCCCCCTTTTTATTTCAAAACTTAAGTTCCCTTAAAGTAATAAACCAGTAGGCGAAGTTTGGTTAAAAAATTGTGTTCAGTTCTATTTCAGGGCAATGACCTTAATAATTTCCTTTGATGAAACTTGTTTCTCACCAAGTTCTGATGATACTATCCACATTTTTATTATTGGATATTTGTAGGGTGACCCAGGTCCCTCAGGTGTGGCTGGACCACGTGGCAACCGTGGAGAACCGGTAAGATTTTCCAATGTGTACTTATAGGAGCAATGTCACAATATTTTGTCATTTTTCTGACTTCTTTGAAATTGGAGAAAACATCAAAATAATAGTTTTCTAACACAGAAAAACAACAAAGGAGTAATAAAAATGTGAAAATAACCAAGGATGGTTTAGACTGACGAATATCAAGACGGATTACGAATGGCAAACTTGAAAAAAACTTGCCAATTGTTTTTAAGATGCGTCGTCCATCGTGTGTTGTTCAGTAGCTTCTTTAATGTATTCATGCACTCCCTGGGCTGATCACATCCATGCACTCCCATCTGATCTCAACTTACTGATTCTGTCTTTTACGTTTTTGAAAACTTAGTGTGTGACCATTCAATTGCAATTTAACAAGCAGCACTTTAATTTGATACAGTTTATTACGCGCTGCAAAGTGGTTCTAACTTTAATTTTGATCTAGTTTAATTAGTTTGTGACCATTCAGTTTAAAGTTACCAAGCAGTACTCTTATGTGGTGCTTTGGAGAACTTGATACATTTACACGTGGAGATGATGTCATTGATTAAGAAGCTGAACTTGCTATAACAGACTAAGTACATCCATCATGAAAGATCTCATAGGCCTAAAAAAGTTTTACCACTGAAAATGCTATAGCAGCAAGAGGAATCACCCTTTTGAACATTCCAGCTTGACAACTTTTTTGGACCACCTATACAACTGGTTATTTTACTGGGCTCACAAAATTTATCAGAACCTCTTAAGAGCTTCAGTCCAGATTTGCCAAAGAAGGCACTGTTTCTTCTATCTGTATTAAGTGAGCTCTGTGTTGTTCTTTTGTAGGGTACACCAGGAGCTGATGGCGCGAAGGGAGAAAATGGTGTCACTGGACCCCAAGGACATCCCGGTCCCCCTGGGGAGATTCTTGCCGTACCAACTGGTGGTCCAGGACCTGACGGAGGACCTGACCCCATTGATATTGGGCGGGTAAGAAAGTGGATCAGTCATTTATTTACTTATAATATTATTTACACACATACCGTATTTTCTCGATTAAACTGGACCCCGATTAGACGCCGGCCTCGTATAAACGCCGGGTCAAAATTGCTAGTTTTTAAATAAACGCCGGAGGCGTTTGTTCGGGGTCCCGGCGTTTATTTGAGGTCAAGCTAACAAATAAATATATTCTGTTTGTTACAAATCTTGATTGCAACATAACCTATTCAATCCGTAATAATGCATCTTTGGGAATACAGTTGAATCCCGCTAACTCGAACCCTCAGTAACTCGAACTCCCGCTAACTCAAACCTTTTTCGATTCCCCTCCAGGTCATTTTCTTAAGAATTTTACCCTCGATAACTCGAACTCCCGAAATCTCGAACCTTTTTCGATTTCCCTTGAAGGTTCGAGTTATCGGGATTCAACTGTAATCACCATTAAGTACCTAGGGACAGTTTTTCGGGGCAGAACAAAGAGAAAAATCGTCCCGCCTTGACAAACTGCCCCTTGGTCTTGAAGATCGGTAACAATAAATCAATCTGAAAAATTGGCAGAAAATTGCAGTCCGTTAATAAACGCCGGGCCCCAATTAAACGCCGGCTTCAAATAAACGCCGGGTTCAAGAAGCCAAGTTTGAAATAAACGCCGGGGGCGTTTAATTGAGAAAATACGGTATGTTGTCGTTATAGGCATAGTAAACTGGCTTATGTGAAACTTTGTCACCTGCTTGAAAGACATCTGGGATTGGAGCAGAATAAAATCCACACTAATGGCATTGCCTGGCTTGTAATGAACCTATTTTGGCAATTTCAATAATGTTTATTCTCAATTACAAGTGCCACGCAGCGAACAAAGATTTATTTTTTTAAACTAGCTCTACAGAGAATGTGTGGTGTCTTAAGGCTGGGTGTGCACAGTATGATTAATGTCGGCCTGATTTGGCCCAGAATTGATTGGAAAAAATCAATAAGTGTGCAGTTAAATCTGATTTGTAGTGCCAAAGATTTTAGAAATCAGGTTGATTTTCATCCTCACAATTGAAACGAGGCAAAGAAAATCGGGCTGATAAGTCGTATGTAAATTTGCTTATAACAAATTGGGTCAACAAATAGGGTGTGTTAACCAGCCTTTTAAGGTTGGCTCTTGATAGGTCTTGACTTTTTGCATGCAAGTAACAGCTAGATATAATACAAGACACTATTATAGTATTAAAAAAAACAATCACACACATTATATTATTTACGATACAAAGTTTTCTATTTAAATGTTGGTTATGTAAGGCACTGTCTACATGGACGTGGTTTCATTTGTTACTGCATCGCTTTCGATGCAGTTACGGCTGTGAAAAGTGGAGCGTTTTGAAAATGATGCAGTTTTATTGGTCATGTAAATGGCAAAATCACATTGATCTAAAAACGGTGACGTATTTTGGTGTAAATATGGCTGGCAGGCCTGCAAGAAGTAAACATGGTGAATCTTGCATGATGGAGTCAGGGCTGTCACTAATTTTTCAAGTAGGTGGGGAAATGAAAAATGGAGCCGGGGATAAGATTTTTCTGGTGTTGGCTGTTGATGGGAGAGAAGGGGGGGGGGGGGGGCAGGGGGGGAGTAGGGTTTTGGAAACAACAAAATTGTTCTCAATATGAATTGGTTTTTATGCAATTTTTACACCACTGTAACTTACTACTTTCTCTTTCTCTACGGCATTCAACACGCCTCTGACATATTTTTGAAAGTATTTGTTTATTTCGGGATTTAAAACGGCCTGACTTGGGACTAACGGCGTGACAGAAAAGAAAAGTTAAGGAAGACTGGGATTGGGGGAATGAGTGAAAGTAACTCGTGACCAAGAGCCAAAAAACATGGCGTCGGGTACGTGTTGGAAACGTCAAAATGGTTTGTTTTTGTTTGCCTTTCTTGAACGCATACAAGCCCTGTACGACTGACCTGTGTTTATTGACGTGTAGGCGTAGCTGATTAAAACAGCATTAAAATAGGCAAGAGGAGGACACACATGCATTATGTTGCAAGTTTGCAGTTAACTGATTGCCCACTTTTTTTGTGTGGAAAGTGTTTATAGTTCAACTATGGCAAGTCCTCGTCTTGTAAAAATTCCTTCACGCATCATCCCCATGGTCGATTTGAAAGAGAAATGCTAAAGCCCAACTGTTTTTGAAGGAATCCAGTTTTCTTCGTTCATGTAAATCACTTTTGCCTTCCGTTTTTTCGATGAGATTTTCACGCGGAGCGCGAAACTCCGACAACACGTCATAAAATCACGCGCTTTCAAAGGAAGATTGCATTGTTCAATATTAACGCGTTTTCAATCGCATGAATGGGAAACCGCTCTCTTTAAAAGGTGAATAATAATTTGTACTAATAAACTATCGGTTTCACAATTTTGTAATTTGATGTATTTTTCACTTTCCAATGTTTTGGTTTTGTATCAAAGTAGCCGGGGCTCAAAGTCGTTGTAGCCGGGGAAAATCCCTGGCCCCCGGCCCTTAGTGACAGCCCTGGATGGAGTGCATGCAATCACATTAAAAAACACTTGGAAGACTGTTATTACGTTTTGTGTAAACACTTCACAACCGGGTCGATTTTGATGCAATTTCCAGGTTATGAAACCTTATACTGAATTGTCGACTGGAAACTGTGTAAATGGTGCCTAAGTGAATTGTTAATTTTTTTTTCTGCAAAGTGCAGTAACTCGTGACAAAGAGGTCTTAAATTGACATTCTTGCATGGCACTTAGAGCTCTAACAAGCTAAATGTCATAGCAAACCATCCCATCCAGTGGGAAGAAAACCTTCTTTAACTTTGTTGTAGTTTACAATATTTTCTTCCATTTAGATCATACGACCCAGTGACTCCAAGGGCCCATCAAGTGCAATAAGAGAGATCCAAGGACAAAAGGGTGCTCCTGTAAGTAATCAACATCTTATTTCTCAATGCTTTGTCAACACATTGTCAAGCAAATGAGTTATGAGAATTAACAAAATCATCAACAAAGAATATTGTCTTGATATGTCACTGAACTCTCAAGATCTTATTTTAACTGAAATGTGAGACAGTCAGGAAAGTAGAATTTATTTAAATTAAAAACCTTCTCTCTACATGATATGTATAGGACGCCAAGAGTTCTCTAAAGATATGTGATTGGTCTCATTGCGCCTATTATCTATAGAACAACAGAAGAACTTAAAAAAACCTCTAAGGAGGGGGGGGGGAATGCACCTGTGCTTTTTTAGCAGTTACATGCAGCACAGGCATATCAGGGTCATGATCAGCAAGGAAAAAATGTTCCATGTAAACTATAATACATGACTTGTACAAATAGAATACATAACTCACTTAGTTTGTATTTATTATGTTCACTAAGTTGTACATTGTTTTGTTTGCAACAAATTTCAGGGACCACCTGGCCAGGCAGGATCACCGGGACCCAGAGGACCAGATGTACGAATCATAATATTTATTATGAATTATTATTTTGCACTAGTTGAAAGCTAAATGCGACTCATTTACTAGGCAGATTTTTATTCAGGGTTCGTACGCGTCTTGAAAACTCTTGAATTTCAGGAGTTCGATTTCAAGGCCTTGAAAGTACTTGAAATTGGTTTTCGGTCCTTGAAAGTCCTTGATTGTTTTATTGAACTTAAAAAGGCTTCAAGGCAATGAGAAGGCTGCCAAAAAAAGCGATTTTTTTAGTTCTTCAGCAAGCACATCAGACAGACTGGAAATCGTTGATTTGGGGTAAATTTCATGGAAAAAAGTTCCTGAAAAGTCTTTGAATGAATTTTTGTCCTGAAAAAGTGTACGAACCCTGTTTATTATTTTTTATGTGGTGTTTTTTTTTTTCACTTGCAGGGTTCACAAGGAGAACCAGGAGAGACAGGGCTTATTGGTGATGCTGGAGCTGAGGTATGTTCTGAATTTCATTTAGTGAAAGTAATCTTTGCTCAAGCAAGTGATTTTTTTGCTGGTGTTAGTTTGCAGAGTTCTGCAAATGGGACTATAAGTTATGGGTTATTACCTGTATTAAGCTTATTGTCATGCGATTCAGTTTCTGTGCTGGCACATCGATCAGACAAGAAATGGCTATGTTGTAGATCGAAATGATTTCAACTAGTTTGATTTTGATTTTTCTGTGTTTAATGTCCCTGTTCCGTGATTGCTGTGTAACCTGACAGCTTGTTTGGTATGATATTAAAAACGAATATTATTGCAGCCATTAAGACAATCAATAATTAGAGAAAAGACGCACACATGTTTGGCGTAATGTGGGGGGACACATCCCTGCGGTTGGCATACCAAGCGACTTAAGTTGCACGACCTTTTAAAGCCTCACTTATCTCCAGTGCAGCCCCGCACTGGGATCAGAAGAGTATTGGCAGGTCAATATAAAAGCACGTGACCTCAAATACAATGACCTAATAAAGCCTCACTTATCTCCAGCACTACCGCACTGGCGACGGACAAGAGTATTGGCAGGTCAAATTGACGGTCAAACTGAACACGTGACCTTCTAAGCCTCACCTATCTCCCCGGCACTGGGTAAGCCAGCGCCGGATCGGACAAGATATTGGCAGGTGCACAAATGAAAGGGCAGAAACAATGCCCAAAGCTTGGGGGAAGTCGCTACCATTAAACTTAACCGCCAACCCCGAAGGAGGTGACCCCCAAGTTTATTGATAAACAAGCAAACCTCCATACAGGGTGGGAGGGTGGGAAAATTTTCTTTTCTACAACAAATGCTTACTGATTACAGCACACCATGAAGGGAAGTGCTTTTACATTGAATCATACTGCTTTTATAGCTAGACATGGCTATGGTTGCAACCAATCTAGAAAATTGCCATCTTGCAGATCATGCTGTGACAAAACTAGAGAGTGTTGTGCAATATAGATGAAACAATAAGCTAATTCAAAGGTTCCCAACTAAAATATGCAGGAAAACAAAGACATCGTGTTATTGCCGCCAAACATGTAACATAATTAAATACAGTACGTAATAAACTGATTAGGGATTTGCACGTCACGCTCCATTAACTGCGTTTTACTGCTTGTGCCGTAAAACTTTCTTAAGAATTATGGTAACAAAACTTAATCTGAAACAAAAGGAAATACAAATCAAACTAGTTTGAAATCATTTTGACCTAAAATTTGTTTTAAACTACAACAGCTACGCTGGCAAAAAAGACACAAGGGTCTTGGCAGGAAATTTCCAACATCTGCGGGATCTTAGCTTGCAGGATCCCAACAGGAACTGGGATTCTTACAGGAACCTGATGGGAACCCTGTGGCTAAGTGTATCTTTCATGGCTATATTTCCATCCCTGATTTGAAATAAAAGTTTATCTCATCGAATTAAGTGCTCCAAACAATATCCATATTATGGATTTAATGCATGGCTGTTGCCAACTTACAAATGGATTAGCCTTGAAATGGCTGAAATGCTCTGAAAAAATTCAGAGATGGTCACTGGTTTTAGTAAGAATAAGCTTTTTTAGCTGTTGGTGATGACTTTAATTTACTTGACTGAAAGAAACAACATACATGTAACTTTCCCTCTTGCCAATATTTTAAGGGGAATTTTGATAATGGTAGGTTGTTTGTCCTACAGGGTCTCCGAGGTACTAATGGCCCTCCTGGTGAAGCTGGGCAAAATGGAAACGATGTAAGTATTATTTACATCTATATCTACACAAGGGGGGGGGGGGGGGGGGTCTTGCAAATGAAGCATTCTCCCATCACTGCAAGTCTTAAAAAATAAAAAATGTTGGGCAGGATAAAAGACCTTAAAAATTATAAAAAAATAATACATAATTTAAAAAGATTACTAATAAAATATTCTAGTTAATTTAGCTTACAAATTTATTCATGTTCACCAAGATGCCAGGTATTCTTTGCAGTGGATGTTATGAAACTGCTGATGCTTATAAAACCACAGCAATGCAAGGCAGTTTTTATATGACTCTTACAACTGTACATGCAACCACTTATCATAGCACGGCAAAGGCACAAATTAGCCCAAGAAACACTCTAGTTAGTGTAAATAAAACTCAAGTTGGCTTAAATTATGGCACTTTGATAAAGTTACATAAAAAACCAAAGCAAACGTGCCTCACGTAGAGTTCTCTCATGCATATACTGTATGCGATCTTCCTCCAATGATTATTAACTCCTGTTTCTCAACCAGTAAGAAATAATATACAGGTTAATTCATTCCTGAAAAAAATATAGTTTTGTCTCTTACTGCCCCACAGCAGAGCACACTAATCTTCCCCTAATAGGTATACTAATGTGAAGTCATTGATCTTTACAGTTATGAGCCTCACCTAACTGCATGCACAGTTGCTAAGTAAGAACGATTTTGGTCAACTATTGGCAAACACTTTAGGCTTTTCCTAACTGAAATGTCCAGCTTTTCTGTTGCTGGCAGTATTAGATCTTTAAAAAGTTAAAAATAAGCAGTGTAAAATTTCCTTGTTCTTTTCTTTATTGTCACTAGGGTCAACCTGGACCGACGGGTGAAACTGGTGACGAAGGACCCAGTGGTACACCGGTAGGTCAATAAGCCACGACACTATAAAGTTTGCACTGGTACATGTTTGTCCTGGTCATCGTCATTATTAACTCCCTGGGAGGATAGGACCGGAGTATATGTTCATGTGAAGAATAACATTTTGTATAAAATGGGCATCCGATTTTGTTAATCAGACTGAATTGGACTCCACTCAGTCCTATTACCATTATTATTTGATTGATTAATGTCAGTTAATTGTGATGTTTTACAATTTTTAGGGACCCCCTGGCACACCTGGCGTGCGTGGTCTTCGTGGAGTTAAAGGAGATCAGGTAAGATTTGTGATCTCACACGTACACTGGCAAAAAAGTACTAGCTGCATGACGTTATGCAAACATGGTTGACGCAATCTGTTGTTTGGTCAAGTTTCTTAAAGTGCTGATTATGACACGTGAAAACATAATGGAATTATAGGCAGTGACTAAAAGTGGGATGGGGACTTGGGGGCTGGGACGCGGGACACGTGTTTGGGACGTGGGACGCGTGGGCTGGGACTTGAGGCGTGGGGACTTCATACACTTTTTTACTTTGACTTGATCTTTAAGTTTAAGTAGACGTACAGTATAATTATTTTTGTTGACAAATCTTCTAGCTGGGAGCCAAAAATTAAAGGCAGCCATATTTGCTTTGGGTCTATAGGTTTCTATTTGCAAACAGAATATTCTGTTCACTAGCCATTTGCTTTCCATTCAGATACCTTACCGGTAATTCAATGGAGTTAAGGGGAAAGAAGACGTAAAATTATTGATAATTGGTTTTCTGATAAGAAGATCACTATCTTGAACTTTCTGCTTCACAGGGTGCCCAAGGTCCACGAGGTGAAATAGGAGAGCGAGGCGAGAATGGTCTTACAGTAAGTACAAGACAATTCATCTTGTTCTTTTTGCAGATGATAAGATCTTGATCTGCAACACAACATAATAATGCAACACTTGATATGCACATGAGGGAAAAACACTTTCAACTGTGCACAGTTCTTTACAAGTACATCTTATACATGTAGAAAATCAAGAAGTTTAAATAATTATTGAAATGCTTGAGTCAAAGTATTTTTTTTATTATACCAAGCGCAAAACTTCGTCATGATGGTATCTTTATTTTTTTTATCTTCGTAGGGACCATCGGGTGAACCAGGAAGGGATGGTATTGATGGTATTAAGGTTTGTATGCCGTTTAATTATGTTTTGTGTCTTGAATAATCATACACAGGTCTTTTCTTAAATTAATAAATTTTAACCGGATGTCCATGTATGATACAACATTTGAAAGGTATTGATAAGAATAGTTCATAAATCATGTCAACAAATAAGAAAGTTATGGCATCCAAAGAAATGGCTTTAAAGCATAAAAAGAAAAAGGGTTTAAAAATGTGTGTATCTTCATAAATAGTAGGTATACGCATAAAACATATCTTATTGTGCAGCTCTCAGTGTCATGGTTAATTTCTGTTATGTTGCATCTCACATACCTATCAGGAAAAAAGTTTTAAAAGTTATAGGGGTGGTCAATCAAGACACACATAGGGAGGGGAACAATTCTATGTTTTCAAAATGCAGATCTTTCCAAGGAAATTTTGGCAGCAAAAATTCAAATTAATTGGACAAATATTGACCAAGTTATGACATTATTTGCCGAATGGCACTATCGGGGCTTAAAGGGTTAAGGAATGTAACCCATAACATATTACAGCAGCTGGGTTGTTTGGACTTTCCCACATGTGAGTCTCTATCCAAATACAAATAATTATGCATTTTTGGGGCCACTTGCTTAAGTCAATTTTGCCCTGAGTTCTTTCAACATAATATAGTTTCCGATTCTTTTTACTTCTGATCCACATAAGGAATGTTTGATATGAAGATATTTATTAGTAACTGATCTGCCCAGTAATATGAAACTTATTGTATTCTTTAGGGAGACATAGGACCACGTGGACGACCTGGAAGTCCTGGAGAAGCTGGCCTGGGGGTAAGGATACGAATTTGTAAAAGACTACAGTGTTCATCCATCGGTTTCAAGAAACTAATGATCGATAAAAAATGCAAGGATTGCCTGGGCTTGGCCTTTTACAGTAATTATGTCTTTGCTAATAAAAATACAGGCACTTTTTGTTTGATTAAAAATAATAATTTCTGGTAATTTTCTGGTTGACTGCATTGGAAGGAATGGAAAACAAAAACCCTGTTCCATTCGCAAGTTTCCCTCCAAAATTTAAAGTCTGACTCTGTGCAACTTTTGTTTGCCCTGGAGTCATTCCACGACTTTGAGCATATTATTAACAAGTAGTTGGACAAAAATGATAACATGATTTTCTATTTTCTTAATGGTCACAGCAACAGGGATCTTCCTCAAAAGCCAAACTTTTTAAAGGAAGGAATGTGGCTTAAGTGGATTTTCCAGAGGGGTGGGGGATTCAAACCAAAAAAAAAAAAACGTGCATGGGAGGGGCATGGATATCTTCTGGCACGACACAATGGGTAGTACTGAATTGCTAGGGGTGACCTGAAAAATGCTGAGGACTCTTCAATAGAACACAGTTGTGCAAAAATCTTATCCATTGGAGATTTGGTTTCCAATAAAGTCAGAAACCTTTCTTAGCAACAATTTGGTAGTTAAAGGGACAGTGTCACCATGATTTAGTGCTACTTGAAAATGAAATGAAGGAGTTGGTATTAGTAAAAAGCCACTTATGATGGCCTGGCATTGCTAAAATGTACTGTACTAATCATGAAAATTGGTCTAAGGTGGTTTGGCTACAGGCAAATTTGGCAGTAGTGGTCTAAAACTTTGAAAACGTCTGGCAGACGTTTTCAAATTTGATAGTGCCAGCTACCGTACTTGGAAGAAAATCGCTTATAAACCATGGATTCCATTTATTCACACCTTTTAGAATGGATTATGCCTTTCTTTGTTGTTCGAAGGCTTTTTTGTTGATCACTGAGTGTACCCACATAATAAAACCAGAAACCCATAAGGGTTGAAACGTGTAACTCCCTATGATTCGCATCATACAAAGCGTTTGCACATTCTTCTACACTAAGTACCATATTTGGAAAATCAAAATTACTATATTTGGATTAAATTCACAGCGCGCGCTAGCTTGATGGCTACTAATCTTGTTTTTGAACAAGCTTGCTTGGATAAAGTTGTATTTGGTTAAATTCTCCTGTTTCGTATTCTTGAAGTAGTCTGGAGAACTTCACTTGGATACACTTAATGTATTTCTTTCTAAAGTTTCTGTAAGAAATTTACAGTGTTTAGGTCGAAATTCAAGCAATTTACCGCAAAACCAAAAAAATATGTCACGTGTGTCATTACGTGAAGCATTCGCGTACAAATTTTCGGGTTTCCAAATATGGTACTTAGCAAAATGAATATTCAAACACTGTGCGCACGCGTTAAACGTTTCAATCCTTATGGGTTTCTGATTAAAGGTATAAGTAATCCTGTGATACTGCCCCTTTAAGAAAGACCCCCTCAATACTGCTTTTTTGTTTCATGCTATAGAAACCAGATTTACAGTCCAACCAGATGTCTGTTTCTGCACAACTTTATGCATAGTTATGCAGAGCAACCTGCTTTTTAATATTTCAACATGTCGCAGCATCATTGCAAAGTTGTGCAAAAAGGAACTTCCCATTTGACTGTCACTACTGGCTGTTCTAGCATCCCTTAAGGACTTGGACAAATTCTACCCACATGCATGTACAATAAGTACAAATTAAATTTTAATTTGTTGTGCTTTATACTTTAAGGGAAATCCTGGCCCATCAGGTTCACCTGGACCAGAAGGACCAGCGGTATGTTCAATTTTTAAAATTACATATACTGTATTTATTTGATTAAGCGCCCTAGACCTTGAGAGTGGGCGCTTAGTCCAGGTAGGTGCTTATTCGAGGCTGGGCGCTTATTTTATTTTTCACCGTTTTTAGTAAGTAGTAAGTTTATTTTGCAACAAAACAATATAATTATGATAATAAAACGTGAAGATGTACGTACCAGAGCAAAACTTCAACTGTTCATTGAAAGTTTTGGTAAAATACTAAGAATGCTTGGTCCTTGCAGTAGTCTCTTAGTACGTACTACTTAGTCAATTTCTATCGCAATTTCAAGAATAATCAATATTCCTCTAGTGCACCATTAGGGTTTTTTTATGGGAAGGTGGGGTGATTAATCAAATAAATACGGTACTACTACAGATTGAGACAGGTTCTGCTGAATATTCGAGCAATAAAGGCAAAAATAAAGTCACCAAAATTACCTCGTAGCATGAGCACAGTTTCATTACAGTTAAGAAGAACCTTTGGACATAATTTAGCTCTCAAGCTGCATGACCTCACAGGGCTGCAGAATATTTTTTCTCTTAAAAGGACATGCGTCCGACTAAGTCACCATTTTGATTAGACCAAACAAACGTGAGGTTGGACGTCATATTATAGTACTGCTCGATATGTAAACCTGCTTATGTAATGCGTTGTCAATGCAGAACATTGGTGTTTGCACTGGTAAGCAAAAAAAAAGTTGTCTGGACATTTTGTCCAACAACAGTTGGAATTTCATCAGACATTGGCAAATTGTGGTCCACCAGTGTCTGATGTATGACTGTTATTAGCAGCCCTAATGCATGAGGCGAGAGAAAAACAAATTAATTTCAATTTCCATATTTTAGTTAAAATAGATGTTTCACGTCAGTGCAAAACAAAACAACACGGTTTTAAGCTTTATTTGCCCATTTTTTAAAATCCATTTTAAATCAAACAGTCATAACATAAGTTCACTGCAGATTTGTCATTGAAAACTTGTAAAAATTGTTCTATTTAATCCATTCAGTACTCAGACATCTTTTTACACTTTGTGTGTTAGGGTGCTCCTGGTGAACGGGGCGCTGTGGGCTCCACTGGACCTATAGGAAGTAAAGGAGAAACTGGCTTCCCGGGTGAATCTGGCCCTAGAGGTGCGAGAGGTGATACAGGTGCTGATGGTGTGCGAGGTGCACGTGGTGAGGCGGGAAATCCTGGCCTTAATGGTGCAACTGGCCCTGATGGCCAAAAAGGAGATCAGGTAGTCATGCTTGACATTAATGTACTGATGTTCAAAGGGTGGATAACGCTATCCACCGGATAAATTGCTAGATCCACTGGATAAGTGTTAACAAAACATACTGTGCTATCCACCAGATAGTGATTTATCCATTGCATAGCATTATCCACCTTTTGAACAACTAGGGCCTGGAAGTTAAGTTCCATTTTACTGGGAAATTGTTGGGAAAACCAGGCAATCTTACTCGTGCCATTTACTCCAGTGGTGTGTGTGTTCCTCCTGTTGTTGTTAATACACTATGGCGCAAATGCAATTCCAGGTCTTCCCCATTTCCTTCTCCTACCGTCCACCGCCATGTGATCTTTGGATGGCCCCTCTTTCAGAAAAAAAACTAGCTAAGGATAGTCTATCAGCATACCTATATGTACTTCATGCTATGATCCATTGACCCTTTTAAGCTGCATGTGCCACCTGGCCTGTGATTAAACAATGCTGCCTAATAGGGAAGCGCGCGAGTGACGTCACGACTCAGACAAGACTCAGAGAAACAAACCAAAATGGCAGACAATTTTCCTAAAACACTTTCTTAAGTAGCCGGTATGCCTAAAACACTCTTACAAAACGAAAAGTTTGCCTAGATTCCTACTATTTCTCTCAGAAGTTGAGAACACGCTGATTTTTTTAGCCTTGTGGCGGTTACAGTGTATATTCAATTTGCATTCTATTTTTAGACCTTGCGTGCTTCGCTGTTCATTTGTTTGGAAGGGTGCAAGATCAGACTGAAAAGTGGGAGGTTGTTGGTTTGAATCATGTCCAAACCACTAACCAGTAACTTTGAGTAACTGGCAAGATCACGCTGGCTCTGATTAAGAAACATGTCTTAGTTAAAATGATCATGTCATCGGGTGGTTATGTTCAACTGTTGGCCTTATGTCTCCTACACCTCTCCATTAATTTGATCTGTAGTGATCGATCAAACTTTAAAAATTCTGGCATGTCACTGTACTGTACTGTATTTATGGTTATAAGGGACATTTTTTCCACTGTATGGTCTGACCTGTCTACCCCTGTTAGGTGGGTGGGTGGGGTGCGACTAATAGTGGCTGCCATAAGTGCCAAGGTACAATTACTTTCTTATCTGATATCACCTGGGTTGTATTGTAAAATGTCTTTGAACATAGTAACTGTTATACATAAGAAAAACATACCATTTTATTTAATGCATTAGCTATACATTGCATTAAAACTGGTACTTTAGGTTGTTTAACTCTTGCTTTATTAAATTTAATCTGATAGGGTGGAATGGGACCTATGGGAGAGGTTGGCCGTGTAGGAAATGCTGGAGTAGATGTAAGTGAAACTGTCTATGTAGGCATTATATTAAACATCACCTGTATGTAAGATACCTGCACATGACAAGCATGCAGCCTGTGGCAGAGTGCCTCTTGCACTTTTTGAATTTTCCTGAAAATTTTGCCGAAATTGGTTGATATAATATTGAATCATAATAATCATTATGAATCATAATTTATAATTAAAATAAAGAAGTTGAATCATATGTTATAATAATAGTACATGTAATAATAATAATAATATCTTTGTTATTTCAATTATTAACTATAATATTTTGATTTTTAAAAAAATAATAATAATAATAATAATAATAATAATAATAATAATAATAATAATAATAATACATATTTTATAAAATACCCCTGATATGGAGAAATATAAAAATTGCTCACATACTGCTGTGGTCTTACAATATAAATTCACATCAAGTTTGACAATGTATGACAGCTAGTTCAATACATTGCTCTGGCTTCTTTATTTGTTAAAAAGTGAACTTAATTTGATAAATTCTACCCACAACTCCTTAATATTTACATGTTATAGGTTATTTTTATTGGCACTTAAAACATTTGTTTTTGGCTGTATTTTTATCTACTTACTTTTTTTAGGGACTTTCAGGTATTCCGGGTGACCCCGGACGCCGTGGAGAACAGGTTTGTAAAATGAATATAAGTGCTGCAAAATGTCGTCAAAGGGTTATTATATATTATAGTTCACTACTAAATTGTCTCGGCTTCTAATTGGTTTGAATTGATCATGTGATGCGATAGTGTTCACACAAGAAAATTCAGTGGTGAACAGTTAAGACAAAAAAAGTGTTTTTTGTCTGGAAACTATTGGTCTGATATAGTCTTGCCCCTTGGAAATTTGATGTTCTAAAAACTAGCATATTAATTAGCCCTCAAAGCTTTGCTTCTTTGGCTGATATTTGTTTTATAAACATCACAACTATCAGCCAATAGTTCCTCAACAGAAACACTCTATTGTTCTAATAGGGACCTTCAGATCTTAGGGAGGCGTGATGGGCTAATTGGTTAGACTAGTGTCAGAATGTATGAATTTGCATGTGAAAATGTGTATGAAATGATATGTGAAAAGAACGACAAACTTACCATGCTTTTCACGCACTTATTATATGCCTTTCACATGGTAATACTTCATACATGTGTGAAAAAAAACCATTTGAACAAAGTGTGAATTGTCAATAAAATCATATGAATAATGTGTGAAAGTACCATCATTTTCACACACTATTTCATGTGGATTTCCATAAGTCTAATTCAGTTAGTGATAATTGACTACTATTGATGAACAAACTATGTGAACATTGCTCTTTTAGGGAGCTCCAGGAAAACCTGGCAGAAGAGGAATGGAGGGAGCCAAAGGATCGGGGGTTTGTAGACAATTCTTTAATTATGTTAATAAAACATTTACAATATTTGATATCTTATCTTATCGTGCACATGAAGAAATCCTAAAATTGGGAATCACGAATCATGAAAAAATTGAAGCTTAAATCATGTTTCACGGAAAAATAAATAGCCCCAATCAAGCTTTGTGTAAGAAAGTATGGGGAACCTTCTTTACTGAGTACATGTAATTTCTGTTGTGAATTTACTCAAGTTTCCTTGCCTTTTTTAATATCTAGGGCTCAACTGGAACACCTGGTGGGCCTGGAAAGCCTGGTCCTGCTGGAAAACGGGTAATTAAGTTCAACTGTATTTTATACATTTGGAATTTATTAGTTATTAAATATTTTTTTCTACAGTTATAGCCTATATTATATTGTAGGTAAAGAGTTTTAAAATTTTCATTACTATAGCTTCGGGATTTTAGCCATTGACAACATTGAGTTATTGAAATGTCATGTATTTATTGCTTAAAGATTCAACCCCAAAATTTCCATGTTAATAAAAACCCTGCTAATGATTATTTACAGAAATTTATGTGCTTGTTTTGATTGGTCATAGCTTAATTTTAAACTGTCTACACAAGAGAGCCTTAAGTAAAGAAGTTGGCAAAATCTTGGCAGTTTTCAAGCTTATGAAGAATTAACCTTTTCCCCAAAAGTGCCCAACATCAAATTTCTCCTCACAATAACAATCCTTTATCAAGAGATTATGGGAATTAACAAAATGATCACCAAATGGAAAATTGCTTTGATTTTTTCACTAATTCTTCCAAAAATACTGTAAGACAATGTATGGAGATCAGTCAGGACAATTTGTGACCCTCCACAGGAAAACAGTGAATAAGGTGAACGCACGCGCACGACACGGAAGCAACACGTTCGCACGGTCCTAACTCGACACGCTTATCATGCGATTATGCGAATTAAAACAATTGATTTCCAGCAACGTGCTTGTGGCCTTTGTTTGCATATGGCTAACACGGTAGAGCTTTGTTTTATAACACGGTAGTTTGACACGGTTATTTTCAACACGGTGGATTTCTTAACACGCTAAGCTTCTCAACACGGTAGTTCTTAACACGCTAGACTTGTTAACACGGTAGATTTCTTAACTCACTAGACTTGTTAACACAGCAGATTTCTTGCATGCAACTTACCAGCCAGATTACATCGCTGGGAGAATCGTTGGTTTGCTCTAAATATCATTGCCTTTCTCACCTAAATGATGCCCAGCTTTTGTAGCGTCGTTTGCTTTGACGTAGAAAAGACAACAAGGAAACACACTGGTTTCATTGCTTTATGCAAAGCATGAAGAAAACAAGATAAAAATTAATAATCGGGCGGTTTATCCCTGTGCGGTTTCCAAACAGCTATCACGTACTTTCGCGGAGTCAAAATGAGTGCTTTGCGCATTTAATTGTTTCCATAGCTACTTAAGTGTCACGGTCGAAAAATGGCCTCTAGTTTTTCGCTCGCGATTTTTCCTCGCTCGATAGACTGAGTCAAAGATGAACTGCTCGAGGTCGACAAAGTTTGACTCGCAACGGCGCTGCGAATGCTCATAAGTTTTCTCGGCAATTGCAAGATGTAATGAAATTATACTTGGCCGAATTTGCGAAGCATGAAAATGACAAGGCGTCGTTGTCCGACCGAGGGATCCCGGGGTGGACAAAATTGTTTCATGCCTGGAACAACATTAACGAATGAGTTCTAAACTTCAACCAGAAAATTCTGGATTGAATATTAAAACAAGAATTTAAATTCCTGGAAACTAAAGAAGGTCGCGTCTCAGTCATGCTACGCCGTACACGAATAAACCGTCCGTGGTTTTTACTAGCAATGTGAATAAATGGGAAATTTCTGGTGTAAAATATCTGAATATCCGAGCTTTCTTTTATGGAATTGGAAACAACTAAGCTTCCCTGGTAAGTACGAACAATAGTAATGAAATTGCTCGATCATTTCTCTCCCCGGGAAAGTTAGGGTTTGTTGACACGGTCATCATGTTAACATTTTGCACGCATTAACACGGTGACCGTGTCAGGATGACCGTGTTAAGAAGACCGTGTCACCGAACTACGATGACCGTGCCTTAACACGCTGCTTTGTTCTTAGCGTGCGAGGAAAAACAATAGCTTTGCTACTAATGAGGAAAGTGACTTACACGGTGCTACCGTGTTGAGACACGCATCTATTGTTTAAACCTGCGAACGTGCCGTGCGCGTGCATTCACCTTATTCACTGTTTTCCCGTGGAGGGTCACATTTGTATGTGGATATTGGGGCATCGGTTTACCAATCTTTGTTATTTCAATTATTAACTAGGGGTCACCTGGACGAACAGGAAGCCCTGGAGGACTTGGGGCCCCAGGTCCAAGGGTAAGCTGCTGCTCTGCAGATTCTTAGTATGTGTTGTACTCTTATGTAACTGCAGTATAACATCTGAGTAACAAACAATACTGAAGCATTTCACAGAGACAAACAAAAGGAACATAAATTAAGGATTCCCGAAATATGTTTAGAACTATACAAATGTAAATCAAGTCAAGTCGTGCATGAGCTCATGGTGAACTAGCCTCCTACACAGAAGTTCTCTGGGCTCGACATGCATTGCATAGGAGGCTAATAGTGAACATTTGCTATTAAGTTAACTGGAATAATTTAACTCAATTGGATTCCACAGGTGTTTTCTCTGGCAAAATTATCAGCCATCTTTGTGAACTTGGTTGATTTAGTAACAGCCTGTGCTTGCTGATGTTCAGGAGTTGTCTGTGGAATGTTGTAACTACAGCTGTAAAGTTGTTGGCTGAAACCAGAAACTCATAAGGGTTGAAACGTGCCATGTGCGTTCACAGCGTTTGAATATTCAGTTTTGCTAAGTACCATATTTGGAAACACGTAGAGCTTGTACACGAATGCTTTACACACGTAATGGCATAGGCAACATTTTCGGTTTTGCGGTGAGTTACTTGAATTCTGACCTAAACGCCGTAAATTTCTTACAGAAACTAAATAAATTCATTAAGCGTAGTCAAGTGTAATTCTCCAGACTACTTAATGACGATAAAACAGGAGAATTTAACCAAATTCAACTTTATTCAGACCTATTCAACCAAGCTTGTTCAAAAAACAAGATTACATCATCGGGTGTGAGCTAGCGCGCGCTGTGAATTTTATCCAAATATTGCAATTTTGATTGGTTAATTTTTTCTCCTGATTTCCCAAAATATGGTACTTAATGGAATCAAATGTGCAAACGCTTTGTACAATGCGAATCATGGGGAGTTACACGTTTCAACCCTTATGGGTTTGTGCTGAAACTAAATGAATTCATTTTAGGGACCATCTGGAAGTCGTGGATATACTGGTGCAGAGGGAAGGCAAGGAGTTAAGGTGAGCAAAAACAGCAATGAAAGGACAGACAGACAGACCAACAAACAAACAGACATTATAGGGTATAATCAGACAAATAAAAAACAAAAACGAAAGCATAAAGATAATAAAACAGACAGAAAGACAAACAGACAAAAAGGTTAATTAGCACACAAACAAACACAGACACATGATGTGAACCACTAAAGAAACAGGAAGGCGGACAGACAGACAAACAGGCAGACAGATGAGCTAAGAAGGTGACAAACAACTACAGATAAACTAACAAACAACCAGACAGGCAAACAAGAAAACAAGCATATACATGTAGACAGGTCAACAAACCAAACTGACAGAAACCAGCAAACCAACAGGCAAATAAACAAACAAAAATTCATCATCATCTGCTTCCTTATGTCTCCTCTGGGAGAATAGGGCCTTTGATCCGTTCCCTCCACTCTACTCTGTCTTCCGCAACATTAACCGCCTCTGCCCAGGTGGCAAACCCCATCTTCCGCCTCTCCCCCTCTACCGTTCTCCTCCACGTTTCCTTCGGACGCCCCCTTCTTCTCCTTCCTTCGGGTGCCCATGTTAGCGCAATGCGCGGATGTTGCTGGTGGCCCATGCGCAATACATGGCCTAACCATCTCCACCTTCGCCTCCTTATCTGCTCACTGATGGTGCAAGTCCTTGCCTGTCTTCTAACCTCCTCATTTGACACTCTCAACAAAAATTAATCATGTATTAAAAAATGATCGTAAAATCTTCAGAAACCTTTGACAATCTTTGGCAAACTTTGGAAATGTTTGAAAAGTGATTGGTTAATGAAATGAGAAAGTATTAAAATTCAGAACCTTATTTCATGAAATAATATTTGGTGTGAAAGAGCAAACTCTAAATGGACAATTTGGTCATCCTTTTTAATGGTCTAGGGTGATGCAGGGAAAAATGGACTTGCTGGGCGTGACGGAGCAAAAGGAGAACAGGTATGTCAAACCACTATCGCGTTCACCCCTTATAATTGTCATTTCTCTTAAATGTGGTCAGAATTCTGCTTTAGTATCTTATCCATACGCCTTTAGTGATACCTCAAAGTACACACCAGGGCTATCTCTGACAGCAAAATGAATTCATGGTGCCTCTTTGTTAATAATGGCCACAGGGTGAAAAATAAATGCACAAATTACCTTGAACGAAGAAGGAATCTGTACATGTACTTGTAAGATTGTACAGTCAACTCTCGCCTTGCGGACACCCCGCTATTGCGGACACTCGCTATTACGGACAAAATCCAGATCCCCAGCAAAAAAGGTTTGACAGGAAATGACTCCCGCTATTACGGACTCTCGCTATAACGGACACTAAACGACGCCCCGAGCGTGTCTGTTATAACGAGAGTTGACTGTACTTTGGTACACAGTAAAACTTTGATATACCTTTTATAATTGAGTGATACATGTATATGCAGAGGAGTGCTTCACACATATATCACTGGAACACTGAACTTGTTTTATTAAAGATAAATTGTAGCAATTTTTAAAAGAGACTGATCTATTTTAAATTGATCTGGAGAGACACCTGCAAGAATGTGTGTAACGTTTGTATGCAAATTAATAACGGGACTCGTTATTTCTTCGTGCCACCCTGAAGAAGGCAGTATTGCCGAAACGTCGGAGCAGTTTTATACCACCATTTACCATCATTTTGGAACATTAACAATTGTTATTAGCATGAAAGACACCACACAGTTTTCAACTATTATTGACTACGTTTGTATGCAGCCTGACAAAAGCAATTTCTTAACATTGTGATAATTCTGTAAAATGTTAACTTGGTCACTTTTGAATATTTTCCTTAGGGATCTCAAGGAGAACCTGGAAACCCTGGTCGGGCAGGTGCCAGGGTGAGTAGACAATAAGTACCGCATGTAATGCTGTCACTGTTATATAAGCACAATTAAATTTTACTTTGGAATTGACATTGAGTAATTAAGGTGAAGGCAAAATACTTAGCTTCTACTGTGGTTCGTTGAGCAAATCACATGGTAAATTTTCTGGAAACATCCAAAAATGTGCAGTAGATCAGTAGATAACCCACTAGCCGATTATAAATCTCAACCAGAACTAATTTTTGAGAATCTCATTTATTTAATATGTGCCATGTTAACTGAGTCAATGAATTTGTGGTGGTCAGGTCTCCTTCTCTTGTGAGTGAGTGAGTGAGTGAGTGAGTATTTTGAGACGTGTCACATTTAACTTGGCAGATTGCTACGAGTGCTTTGTCAAGGTTGCCCAACCTTCCTCTGTTTGAATAGGATGGCATAAATAATATCTTTTATTGTACATCACACACCAGGTTAAGTCTAATCAGTATCACATATTAACTAAAATAGTGTTAAACCGTGAGAGCCCATAACACCACAGCAAAGTTATATTATGGCTATGGCCATCTGGACGTATAATAGACAAGCTGACATAAGGCTCTGTCAACATGTTAATTTACTCATAGGGTTGTGTTTTATTTTCATACAAGATTGCTCACTCATGTTGTCACAAGCTTTATTTGTGAGTCACTAAATGTACATTTAACTATACCTTAAAGATTGTTAATTCTTTAACTTGGTGGTTTACTTTTTTAGGGAGACTCAGGTGCCCCTGGTAAGTCAGGAAAGCCAGGAGCCCAAGGATATCCAGTAAGTAGAAAAAATTGTTACTTTTTAAATAGGAAGGCCATTTTTCTGATTACTTCAAGGAGGAAACCTCAAAGCAATAGTTTTCTAATTTAGAAAAATACCAACGGAGTAATAAAAGCCCTCAAAATGAACTAGAATGGTTTCAGTTGGTGAAGATTAAGACAGACTACAAAGGACAAAGATGTTTTGTCTGCGAAAAAGCTTCTTTAAATAGTTGTGGATAACAGAATTTACGAGCATCAAGACTTATAGCTACCCTACTTGCTAAGAAAGCTGCCAAATATTTTGATACAATGGATAGCTCATAAGAGTGTGATTACTTCAACCTGACCACTTGGTACAAAATTAACCAATCAAAATGTGGATGGTGACCTTTTTCATAAAGAACCAATAAATTCGAACAACATAAATAACAGTTCCGCAACAAAGTTCAAAGCCCAACAAAGTTGTGGAAGATGCATTCCCCTTGGGGAACTAATGTTCTGATTTGTTTGGGCGGTTGTAAACGTTTTAGCTTTGGTAAAAACAAAGTGAGTTTTTCCTAAGGATTTCGTAAGTGGGGGTATACAGGAAAAACCGTCATTTAGGTATTTAAAAGGACCTTTCAAAATACTTATTAAACAGACCCAACAAATGGTCGTTTCATTAAAAATTTTTAAATACCCCTGGGTTAAATATGAAGACACCTGGATAATACAAAAACTTTTTGTGCATCCATAATATTAACCAGGTTCCACTAAAGTTGCATTGTCATTAAATTAAATTAACTGGACAACATTTATTGTTAAGTGCTGCAAGTTAGTTTAATTCTCACACTGGAATGCATTTTGTCTGCAACAATGCAACCACACTTTATTGACAAGAACAAAAAACTGAATCACATGACCAAGCATGAAAACTGATATCCTGACTAGGACCCACGGTCCCCCGTTCAGTATGAGAGAACTTCATTTCTTGCCTCTTTTGCAAGCTTAGCCAGCAAGCTAAAAAAACCATTTCCTTTATATAAGGTTAGGTATTTCACCTATAAACTAAATTCTTTATCTTTTTTCTTCAAGGGCTCTGATGGAGAGAACGGTAGAGGTGGAATCCCTGGAATACCTGTATGTATGGCATTGTGTTAGTTTTTCTCTGATGAAAAGCCAAGTAGTCCGGCGGCTTAGCTCCTGAATTGTGCGATTTTTGATACAAGCACCAAACTTTGCGGGATTACAAGCATTCGCATACTAATCAATTCTTGATATAGTGCCAATGCCAATTTCCTATTTTCAGCTAGTAAACAGCAATGAAATTTTCAGCCGAGATGCCCCTCCCCCACGAAGTACTTCTGTTTGTACTTTTATAAACCTTTTATTGTAGATTTTTATTCATAAATACAGATATGAATGCTTTAAATTAGGCTTACAATTGTTATTTTTTACCATCTGTTTGATACCAATAATTTACTAGGAAATTATTGCAGGGGAAAAGATTTTTCGTTCCCCGCCCTCTGCTCCCTCGCGTCTTTTGTTTTGTGCTAGCGTCCAGGTCTCTCGCGATCGGTGAACCGTTCGCTAACAGAAGAAAAATAGGAAAATATAGGGCTGTGAACAGTCTAAATTACAGCATTTCATTCTAAATTTTGTACGTGCGACTTGGTATCACTACCTGACATAATAGTATTTGTCTATAAACCAGGACAAACAAATATTTCACGAAATTTCATTGATTTTAATAAATTACTTTTTCCATGGAAACCGGTGTTTTTCGGGCTTGGCACTATATCTGAAAAAACTTCTGTTGGTGACCACTTTCATTGTGCCAAGTTTCATGCTTGTATCAAAAAGTGCACAATTACTAAAATTTCAAGCTAAGCCACCGGACTTAAGTGGAGGTGTGGTGGCCTAATGGTTGATGTGCTGGACTCTGGATCAAGTGGTCCAGGTTTTAGCCCTGGCCAGGGTCACTGGAATGTGTTCTTGGGCAAAACACTTAACTCTCAGAGTGCCTCTCTTCTCCCAGGTGTATAAATGGGTACCGGCAAACTTACTGTTGGGGGGTAACCCTGTGATGGTCTAGCATCCCATCCAGGGGGGAGTAGAAATACTCTTAACTCTCTTTATCTCCCCCTTGAATTAAGTGATCATCTAAAAGTACCAAAGAAATGAGGGTTGTTGCATTATTTTGAAACTTGTCAGTACATGCTTAGAGTTTTTTTGTCACCAAAAAGTCAGTGGGTGGGTGGGTGCATTGGTCTGTCCTCGTGGTTCCCTGTGGCACACAAGGCCTTTCTGGTTACTAAAAAAAGATGATATTATTTTTTTTGTTTAGGGTCCCCAAGGCATGGCAGGAGCAATGGGTTTCAATGGTCCCAAAGGAGAAGCGGTGAGTTTTGTTGTTTTGTTGGTATGAAGAGTTTGTTGGCCACGCAGTTCTGAATTACATGGTCTAAAAAATGGATGGGCAATGTGTCACGGCGTCAAACAGAATGCCACAATTTACTCCAGTAACTAATATGCAAAGTTTGATACAAAAATTTTAATGGAAAATGTCCGTAAATGTACAGCAAGAGCTACTAAAAAGTTTAAAATTGACAGCAGTTGAGCGTTAAACAGAATGCAATATATGAGAAGATCCAAAGCTAAATCAATTCTATTCAGAAAGTAGAAAAAAGATTTTCACAATTAAATGCATGCGGCTTAGGAAATTTTTCCCTTTATCATGTATCTGAGTCACTCATAATATCATGTTGATAATGACAAAGTATGTAATTAGCGAAGTCAACATAATGTAATGCTTGCATTTGCAGGGTGCTACTGGAAGAGATGGAGCCCGGGGTGACATCGGAATCACGGGTGCTAAGGTAAAATTTTGTAGAATCATTTCTGTTTTTTTTTATTTATTTTAGGCATAAATGTTTTCTCAATGATTTAAGTTTGTTGGACAACAATTCCAAATGTTACTTTTTGCACGTACAATGTCAAAGCAGTCAGCTGCAAAAAAAAAATTCTCAGAATTTTTTTATTACAATAATTAAAAAAAAACCGATTAATTTCTTCTTCTTATTATTATTATTTATTACAAGAAATAGAACAGAGTTCATGTGATTGGAAATAATGAAATTTTCTCTCTTGTGTAAAACACAGGAAGTGTACTATCTAAGTAATTTAAAAAATACAGTCTGTAACTACAATTACAGGAGACTTAACTTAACAATAACTCAAATGCAGTGTTCCAAACCTTGATAATATTGCTCCTTTAAGATGCGATATTAATTTTCTATTTACAGTAAGGAGCCTTGTACAGTCATAATGCAACCGGAAGCTAAGGGCACCTTCCAGTTGACTTCCAGTTGTGTTTTGTATAAAAATGGCCACGCTTTTAAGGCGTTTGTTGTAACAGACTCATTTTTGTCAGTGAGGACAAATAAACATTACTTGTAGTTATTCGTTTATAATTAGAATGTTATTTATACCAGTATTATTTAAGTTCATTATTGAAGCAGAACTTCTCTTATCATTTGTTTCACAGGGTGAACGAGGTGCCCGGGGCGAGGCTGGAAAACCAGGCTCACCAGGACTGGCAGTAAGTGAAACTTTCAAATTAAATGATTAATTTAATTCACTTGTTAGTCAACTGTCATAACTTCTTGCGGCATGTTTAAAAATGTGTAGTTCTCGTAACAGTTTATGTCAACCAACAAATATCAGTACTTATAACCCACCCATTAATTTTTGCGCGCGCTCATTGGACAAAACGCATCACGTGGTACAAAATCGGACGACAGGTATCAGCGAATATACCCCATCCCATCCGCAGGCACAAAACAAACAAATGAAGTCACCTTATTCAATTCTAACTTTTAATGAAATCACAGAATTAAAAATCACGTAAACCAATCAACTTACATTTGTTTCAGCCACAGTTAAGCCGGGTTTATTACGTTGTTGTTTTTTTTTTCTCTAAGTTTACTGGCGATGAAGCCTGTTGTAGAAATAAATCAGAGGGTTATAAAATAAATAAACCCCTAATATCAGTACATACTTTTGAACCAAATAAAGATTATGGTTTGTATATCTTGGAGAATAACCTTGGGATACTTTGATTCCTCTTTAGGGTCGACAAGGTGACAGAGGAGACATGGGAAATCAAGGAGCCCAGGGACCACCGGTGTGTGTCATATATCAAACGTTTTAGTTTAGTAAAAAAAATATTTGTCAGTGAGATTTCTTTCCACTAGCAAGTAAAGTAAAACATAAGGCACTTGCAATTATTTAAAGCAGCAGATTGGTTACTTTTGGCCTTTGTTGACTTAATGTTTCAGATGTTTGCTATTTTCTCTCCTGATCATCAAATAATTTAAAAGACATTTTAAAATCCCCAAAAAGGTCATTCCTGGTTGCTTCATGCTACAGACATAGGCGAATTAGCATCATTGATGAGCCACTCTCTCCTCCGAGTTAAAGATTTTGCTGGAGAAGACCTACGTTTAGCTTTTTGCAGTAAAAAGTTTATGCACTTGAAAATTTATCATTTTCCAAGTTTGTGTTATATAACATAAAATAATGATAGTCAATAACTTATTTTTTATCCATTTAAAGGGGCCACCTGGCAACCCAGGCGCTGCAGGTTCACCTGGTAGAGTGGGAAATTCAGTAAGTAATCAGTGATTAAGGTAATTTATCTGATTATGTAGATTATTCATCCTGAATATTATTGGGGAGATTTGAATTTGGCAGCCAAGCTGAAATGGCTGCCAAAGCTTTTTTCACCTTAAATAGTCTGCCCCAAAATTATGTTGTTGTCAAGATCAGGAAGGCATATTCTCCTATGGCTTGTTAAAGCAAGTGCCATAAGTTGCTGAAATGTACTTGGAGCATTGCATAATCCTAATGGCATAATAGAAAATTCATAGAAGACCTGGGGAACCATAGCTCCATCTGTTTGAAAGGTGCACCTACTGCTGGCGGCCAAAGCCACTAGTTCAGTCTGGGCTTTAGGTAACTGATATCTCCCTCCTTCCTTTTACATAAACTTGCTCTTTCCCCCTTATTTTTATTGGCTTGTGAGAACATGTTCTGTCTCGCAGCACGCTTTTACATGTATCACAGTTGTTTTGACCAGAAGACATTGCCACCAGTGTTATACTTCAGTTAGACCAGTGCTGATGATCGCCAGCAAACAATTTTCTTGTTTCTTCATTCAGAGTTAGTAAGTTAGTTAGTTAGTTGGTAAATTAGTTAAAACCACACCAAATAACTAGATTAATATAGATATACATGATATATTATAATAGCTGAGATAATATGCTTTTTCTTACACTTAGGGATTTCCTGGAACTAGAGGCAAAGATGGTACACCAGGATTAAGGGTAAACCTTTTTTAATTGCAGTGTACTCTTAACACTTATACAGTTAACGTGTTATACTGTGAATTTGTCTTTTTATACCACGATAAAGACCATTTTTACCACAATAATCCCCCTTCTTGCTTGCTGCTGGTATGTTAGAGAATAATGTCCTTGGCTGAAAGATTGTCCTCAAAATTTTATGGTTTGACTCCAGACCTTGCTTTCTGACCAGCTGTTCAAATTTCTTAAAATCTTTCATCTCCAGGGATTTTCCTCCAAAATGTACCTGAGTCAATCGAAGGAGTTTACATCTTCTATCATGTTCTATTTTTTCTAGAAGATTTATATATTATATGCTCTACCTACGTATACATTTACTACATAGACAACAATTTTTTGGTATACGTTTTTACATCTGGACATATCCACCAAAATTAAACCCCTCCTTTATAATGCCGCAATGATGAGGTTAGTTACTGTATATCTACGGAGTACAATGCATGTCTGGACACTTCAGAAATTTTATAGGGATTGTGTTGATGATATTGTATCTTATTAATTAATCAATGAATAAATGAACCAATTAATTTTCCATCCAGGGTGAGCGTGGTCCCAGAGGAGAGCAAGGCCCGCCAGGAACTCCGGTAAACATATTAAATTTGTTATCACATGGTATAATGTGTTGTTAGCTATATGTAATACTTCCGCGTCCATTTTGTCAAAATTTTATTAGTATCCTGGGCCAGGTTGTTCGAAAGACGATTAACGCTAACCCAGGATTAAAAGATGATCGAGGTTTTAATTTCTCTTGTTTTAAAGGGTTTCCCAAAGCTAATATTTTGTTAAGTTTGAGATTGGTCCATGTCAAAACTGTGGGACAGAAAATATTAACAGAAAACCTCAACGAAATTATATAAAATTGAAATCAAATTTCACGCTAATCCTGGATTAGGTTAATCATGCTTTGAACAACCGGGCCCAGAGCCTTTTGGCAAGTGCAAGTTAATTGAAAGACACATTTTCCCCTAGGTTGTCACAGGTTCATTTGACCACATACATGTATTAATTCTTGCAAGACAAATAATAAGTCCTTAAAGCCCAGGGGGGTACTCTGGCTTGTAAATGACGGGGATGATCGAATAAAGGCAAAACTTAGGACCCAAAAAAAAATTTTTTGGCGGGGGGGGTAATGTCTTCCGACATTACCCCCAAAAAATCCCTAGACCAAAAATAACCCCCCCAAAAAATCCCTTGTCAAATTACCCCCAAAATTGCCAGGAGGGGCAATAATATAACGCAAAGAAAACCATTAAAAATTGAACGCTTGTGTTTGTTTATTTATCATAACTTAAATACGCCAAGGCCGCAACAAGGCACTTTAGCTGTTTTTAATACCCCCCAAAAAATCCCCTATATTAATCAAGTCACCCAAAAAAATCCCGGAATCGAAAATTTCAAACCCAAAAAAATCCTTCGATCATCCCCGTCATTTACAAGCCGGAGTACCCCCCTCCCCCCCCCTGGGCCTTAAAGGAGCTATGTCACAATATTTTAGGTCATTTTTCTGATGTTCAAGTTCTTTCAGTTTGAAGGAAATCTCAAAATAATAGTTTTCTAGGGTAGAAAAATATCAAAGAAGCAATAATAAACCAAAAATAAACAGGAATGATGGCTGAGGAAGGCTGGGTTACAAATTAAACAACAAACTTGAAAACATCGGCCAATTTTTTCAAGATGCCCCAGCCCTGACATAGCTCTTTTAAGCCAGGCAACTCAATTATGGACTGGTCTAACTTTTGAATCATTTTTCTTGGTCTGATGGATGGAAGTGTCCTGTTCATTCTTCAGACGTCTTTTACACACACTTGTGACCAAATGATTCTAATAACGTAGTTCGCTTTCATCTTTCTCACACTTTTACACACATTTTTGTTACACAGTTAAGGTATCACCACGTCACATTAACATAGTTTTGTAATTGTTGTTTTCTTCAAAGATTAACTTATGGACTGTCCTGTGTTTAATTGTCATTTTGACCTGGTAGCTGTTGTTATTTTGTAGGGTCCCATTGGCCGTGAAGGAGAGAATGGAATACCTGGAGTTGATGGATTAGCGGTTAGTTTTGCTCATACTTGTTTGCCATAACACAAAAAGAATGCATGATGTGGTCATTACAATCCATAGAATTTAGTTTCTGACTTGAACTGAACAAACAAACTTTTCTTGGCTATTTTGTGGCGACTGCCAATGAATAAGAGTGCAACTCTCAAATAGTCTTACATTAAAATTTAGGAAATTGCTGAAAACGTGTAAAAAGGGGGGAAGTAAGGAAAGAGATACTATTTGCAAATGAAATGACAAATTTCCTATGTAGCTCAACCACAGTTTGTGAGTGGCACTGCGGCCTAATGGTTACCATACTCAAGATTGAAGCAGGAGGTTCCAGTGCAGGGTGTGTTCACTGCGCTGTGTTCTTGGAGAAGGCACTTCCTTCTCACAGTGCCTTTCTTCACCCAAGGGTGTAAAATAATTGATACTGGCCAACTGTTAGGGTAACTGAGAAAATACGGGGGGGGGGGGGGGTGATCACCCTTCAGTGGACTAGCAGCCCGTTCAGGCAGAGTAGCAATACTCCTAGCTGCTTCATACTGTTAAACCAGGATAAGCTCTAACAGTTTTTAACCATAACATTGTTTGATCACATTTAAAAATAGATGTCTTTTAAACATGTATTGTATTGTATTGCAGTTTTAAGCACCTTTTAACATTTTTTTCTTGCAGGGAGACAGGGGAGCCCCAGGATCCCCTGGTGGTCCTGGACCTGAGGGGGGACCGGTAAGACAACATGTGTAACTTTTTTATTTATAAATTTACTGGTGCAAAGTTATTATAACAGAACTGTTTTTCCACACCTGGAAAAAACCACTGTATCCTGAATACTGGAAACCACAATACTGTACAAAAGTATCTAAAGTATCTGAATCTGTACTCTTGAAACGTTAAATTTGGCAAATTGCCAGGAGGTTACTAGTTTTCCACTCATTATTTTGTACAGTTTGTACTTTGATCAGTGAAGTGAATACAGGTACCGGTAATGTTCCCCCAAATTTGTCTTCAATTGGTATGGCAGAAATGCAATGGTAATACAATTTGTTGTTTTTGTTCGTAAAGGAAATGGGAAGAGAGGGTGGGTTATTACTGGGAAAGGGGGCTGATTAGAAGGAGGGCTAAAAAGAGGAGTTACAGTTATATTCCAATAAAAGAAGGAATTGGTTAAAAGCAGTAGTCCTATGTATATTATAAATTTTTGTATAAGAACTTTCAATTAGGTAATTATAAAAAGTACCATTTTTTAAAAAAAATCGGTGATTTTTTTGGGGGGTACAGTTTTGAATCCAAATGGGTTGGATACTCTACACGAGAACAATATTTTTAGTTAAGTGTTTGTAGTTGTTGTAAGCTAATGGAAAGGAAGAAAACATTTAAAATAGTACTGACATACTTATTCGTTTTCTTCAAGGGACTGCCAGGTTTACCTGGTCTGCAAGGATTTACTGGATCCAAGGGTGACACAGTAAGTTCCTTTGCTCTTTTTTTTTTAAATTTATTTATTTGTTGACTTCACTGTAAATCTGTTAGAGACAGACGATTCTGACGAGTACAGTCTTCACTCAACCATATTTAGGCGATGACGCCAGTCTATCTCCTTATATCATGAGGTATTTCAAAAACACAGACACTAGTTACAAATTCCTTTGCTCTTATGTTCACATGTTTAGTGTAAGTTTTTTGTTCGGGGGTAAGAGGGATTCACATTATAATGAGATTCACGTTATATTGGGGTCAGTTTCTTTGGCAAGGATGATGTCTTTATTCTCCTTGGAGCGTTATTGGGTACAATTGAATTATTGACGCTATCTGACAATGTTCAAGATGGATAGCATCTTATTTAGAGGCAGAAGTATTATACTCGTCGTTGCTTCAATCATTACCAGAGAAACTGAAGTCAAGCTTGATGAGTCATGGCTAGAGTGCATACTTATAACCAGTTCTAGTTAAAACATCTTAAACACCATTATTAACCTTGTACCACCAAGGTATGATATAAAACACACAAGTCAACAACATGCTATTGTTTTTTTTTAAAGATTATTTTATGGTTAAGATGGATAGCATCTTACAGTGGAACCCCGATATAACGATATGCCAAGGGGGCAGTAAAATTATATCGTTATATCGAGGAATCGTTATATCGGGGTTCCGTCCCATACATTTTACTATTGCCGGGACATAACATATTCATCGTTATATCGGGAATATCTTATATCGAGGTTATATCGGGGTTCCACTGTATTTAGAGGCAGACGTAGTCTACTCGTAGTTGCTTCAATCATTCCCAGAGAAACTTAAGTCAAGCTTGATGAGTCATGGCTAGAGAACATAGTTATAACCAGTTCTAGTTTGTTCGTGTCCCAAATTTCACTTGAAACAGCTTAAACACCATTATAAACCATGTAGAACCAAGGTATGATATGAACACACAAGTCAACATCATGCTACTGTTTTTTAGGGCGCAAAAGGTAACCAAGGAAATCCTGGAGAAGTTGGTAAAGATGGCGAGCCGGTGAGTCAATCATAGCAGCATGTTCATTGCCATTCTTCCAGGGCCGATTGTTGTTTGCAAGGTTTTGTTTGGCAAACGTTTAGACGCAAACTTGAGTGGAAAAAGTTAAATATTGCATGACACATTTCTTTATGATGTAACGCCCTTTGTCTCCAATTTAGGGTAATGATGGTGCTCCAGGATCACTAGGCGAACCAGGCTTACCAGGACCTAAGGTGAGCATGCCACTGCATTGCTGTTGACTTCACTGTAAATTTGTTAGAGATAGACCATTGTGCCGAGTACAGTCTTCAATCTACCATATTTAGGCGATGACGTCAGTCTATCCCCTTATGTCATGAGGTGGTCAGCAGGATTTGTACTGAATTCTGTTGCGCTTGATTGACCGATCAATAGAACTAAATGGGACTGGGAACTTGTTACAGGAATAACTGTTATGCAAACAAGATAAAGCAAAATACTCCTGCAAAGTTAGAAAGATCTGATACAAAGTATAAATGAAAGGGAAAATTACAAAAGACATTAATGTTACTCCCAAAACGTTTCTTTTGGAACTGAATTTCGTAAACAGGTTACAGGGCAATGTGTTGACAGTTTTATTTTTTGTGATAGGGACGCGATGGAACAGCAGGACGTGCAGGAAAACGTGGAGAACGTGGAGCAACGGTAAGCTTGTTTTGGTTACTTGTTGATGTTTGTTAATTTACAGTCTATCCATTATACAGTGGAACCTCGATTTAACGAGGGGAGCAGGGATGGCGCAGTGGTGAGAGCGCTCGCCTCCCACCAATGTGGCCCGGGTTCGATTCCCGGACCCGGCGTCATATGTGGGTTGAGTTTGTTGTTGGTTCTCGTCCTTGCTCCGAGGGTTTTTCTCCGGGTTCTCCGGTTTTCCTCCCTCCACAAAAAATCAACACCTCTAAATTCCAATTCGATCGGGAATCCGAGGGCCACAGGTTTGTCAGTCGAAAGACTGTTATGTGCAACCCTCGTAAAACAAAGTTGATTTATTTATTTATTTATTTTAACGAACCTCTATATAACGAAGACCTCGGTATAACAAACGATTTTCTTCAGCCCGGCCAAATGTACAGTAAAATGTATGGAGCAGTACCTCGATATAACGAACCTCGATATAACGAAATCCTCGTTTTAACGAACACAATCCGGGAGCCCAAACGTAAAATGTACCTCGAAATAACGAATTTTAGTTACCACGCGACAAAACATGAATGTAAAACAGACTCAACAAGGATGAAAATACTTTAATCCTAACAGGAAAACAACTTCAACGACATATGCCCATACCAACGGTAAATTCAACGTTAAAGCACAAATGTAGCCTGCGAATGCAGCCGCCTCTCATTGGCGTCCCGCAACCTTCGCAGGCTAGCACAAATGTAATTTTTGACAGGCGTTCAAACAGTTCAGAGCATTAAATACTGGGTAGTGCGACGTCACAGCGTTAAAAACAATTATTAACTATACCTCGATATAACGAACATTTTGGTTGTTTTTCCGCAAATTCGTTATATCGAGGTTTTCGATATAACGAACCCTCGATATAACGAACAAATTTCCCCAGTCCCTTGGCTGTTCGTTAAATCGAGGTTTCACTGTAATTATTTACCAATTGTTAGCCTAGAAGATGCATAATCTAATTCCACTATTGTTTTGTTGTTGCCATGTGTTATGTGGTTATACAGTCAACTCTCTTTTAATGGACACCTCTGTAAGACGGACACCTGCTGTTGGTCCCATCCGTGCCATTTTTCAGTCATTTTACTGTAACTAAACTCTCTATAAGATGGTCATGCAGTTGAAGCCGGTCAAGACCGTGTCCATCTTAGAAAGATTTGACTGTACTGTATCTGGATTGATCTGTTACATGTATGTAGCTTATAGTGGTCATATTTTTACAGTTGAGTCTAGCGACGGTCACAAGCGAATTGTTCTTACGATATCAACGAAATGACATAAAATTATGCAACGAAAATTTCAATAATAAGACTATTAATAGAAGTCTAGTCTTTGAGTATTGACTTTATTATAAGAATTTTAACATTAAAAGAAGCTAACAACTTAGCTACTATTTTTTGCCTACATTTTTTTTACTTTTTTTTTTGGTTTTTCCATTTTTTTGTAGAAGACACATTAGGCTTCAATATTCTTTCAGTAAGTCAAAGTGTATTGATTCGGAGACTTTTTTCCTTAGCAGTATTTAATTGTAATTATTTTATTGCAGGGAAGTCGTGGAGCCACTGGAGCCCCTGGAAGTGCCGGAGTTCCTGGAGCAATGGTTTGTAGCAAATTAATAAGGATATACCAGTGAACCACACATGTAAAATAACCCAAGTGACCTGTGAGCCTTTAACAAGCATACAACAATTAGTCTTGTCTACTCTCTCAGCAGTTTAAATGACTAGAACAGGAGTCAGAACTCAGGCTACTGAGCTGGATGGCTGTCACTCGACATTAAAGGGGCTATGTCATGAGGATTTAGTAGATTTTAGGTCTTAACTGCTCTGAAATAAGTAGTATGCAACGTAACTCATGAAAAACATTATCTTTGAACATCTAAAGGAGGATATACCCTTAACTTGCAGAAAGAAATCAAGCTATGGCTATAAATACCAATTTTTTGAAGACGTGCGGAAACCATTTGAAAAATTAAGCCTTAACTTTTCTAATTGCAATCCATTTTTATCCGAGCCATCCGCAGCCAAAGACGTTTGTTTACAGTTTCAGTTTTCTACTATAGCAATTTTTAATAAAAATGGACCATTATTTTTAGGTTTCCTATGACACAAATATAAATTTTGGCTGATCAAAAATTTGGTAAAATCAGTGACAAAGCCCCATTCAGTGACAGTTTTACTAAGTTCGCATTGGCACGATGCACTTCTTTAACTGAAGTGCAAGTTCCTCACTGTATGGGCCATGCTGTTAAGAAGCTATGTGTTTTGACGTCTGTCACAATTGCAGTCAAGATGGCAAAGATTCTGATAAAAGTTTAAGGTCTTTGTACACTTCCCATATCCTTAACTGAGCAATGTACATAGCTCATCCTAATGTGACTAAAATGCAAGTGCTAAATTACATTTTGTTTTGTTGCATCTTTAATGATAAGTTATTATAACACCATCAACATGTACTTTTTTTGTTGCTTTTTGGAGTATGAGGTATCCCATTAACTTGTCACATGGTTAAATTAATTTTATGTGCATTCTAGGGACCAACTGGGCCACAAGGGCCTGCTGGATTACCAGGAAATTCAGGTGAAAAGGTATGGTTGCATTTCTTAAAGTGTTGCATCTATCTAATTCTGAATCTTTGTTGTGATTTTGAGAGTCGGAAATACATATCCATATCAAAGAAAACAACAGTAAGAGCTGATTGTGTGGAACAGTACTGGACAAATTACATGAACCACCCTGAGTATCAAGTGACAATGGCTAATTATATTCTGATAAAGGTCACAACAGGCTGCATTCCAATCCCAAGGAGGAGTAGAGAGAAAATTAACACATTCTGCTTTGTATACTTTGATAAAGAATAGTGTCCTAGGTTGACTTTGCACCTCTACGAATGAGCATATTTTCCCCCGCAGGGTTTTGGCCCAGAGGCCAAAACCCGAGGAGGCATCATTGTAATCCGCGCGAATATAAAGTATATATATATAGTATATACTGGGAAAAATCTCGATTTGATCAATTTTTGCCCGCAAATAGTCTCGGGAGTTGTAAAATGCCGACAAGCTGAAAGCCCGCAAGTAGGTATCGGGAGTTGTAAAATGCCTACATACGGTGATTGGTCAATGATGACGCAAGTAAACGATGATTGGGTAATGATGACAGCCCAAGCATGAGCACGTGCACGGATGACAACAAGCAGACAAACGACGCTTGTAAAGGTTGATTAGTTGGGCAGAATTTTGAAAAAGATAATTTGAGGTTTTATTCGAGGCCTATTCATTTCACAATGTCTAAAAGCCGAAAGCAATGCAATTGTTGAAAAGACTTCACGATAATTAATTAAGTAACTCGCAGAGAAGTAAGAAAATCCACATTTTTTACATCTGAGTGGCCGAAGAAGAAATATGTCTAGGAACACGTACGAACATATCAAGCCATATAACATGCCTTAGTCCAAAACCGCGGTTTACCAAGCGCAAACTACTTGAACGGAGAAAAGCCTTGATCAGTCTATCTCCGGACGAGATTTACAAGAAATTTAAAAAAAAGATCTCGAGATAATTGTTTAAGACTCGCGGCAGGCGAAACTGGAAACCAGAAGCGAGCGATTTTTAGAAAGTCAAGCGTTTTCATTGTCAAAGGTGAGAAATTCTTTCGTTATCTAGTTATCCTTTCCTTTTAAACGTTGATCGATGTCATGAAGCGTGATTTACGATAAGAAAGCCTTTGTCCAACTGACCGTGATTAACCAGGCACAAACTACTTGAATGGAGAAAACTTCACAAAAGTCTTGATCGGTCCACTTCCGGACGAAATTTTAATTTTACAAGATGATATGCGGCAACAAGAAAAGAAATTCAAAAGAGATCTCGAGATGCATTGTGATTATTTAAACTCGCGGCAGGCGTTTGCTTTGACAGAGGTAAGAAATTCTTTCGACATCCTTTTCTTTCTAAAGATTGATCATTCTCATGTCATTCTTCATGCTCGGGCTCTCAGCCCATATATTTATAAAACAATTGGGCCGACTCAAATGGTAATTTTAAAACGTTTTGCTGTTTCTAAAGTTTATCCCCGCTGAGATCAAGACTTTACCACAGTGAAGTGAGTTCGATTCGAGCCCGCAAAGCGGCCCATTCAAAGCGACGTAGTCGTGAAAACGTGCCACGCAAGTCGCGATAGGTCGACCGTCCCGGCGTGTTAAATTAATAAAGACGGCGGACTTTTTCTAAAGTCTAGCTTGAGTCTAGCTGAGATCCCCCACCACACCAAAACATAACAAAATGATGTCAAGATGCTGTTGCGTTCTTGTAATTAAATGATTTACCGTATCATAATTAATAATTATCCAAAATAGAAAATTAATTTCCAATCAAATGTCTGAATTGTAGAAAAGGATGAACAGCAAAGAAAAACCGATAAACATCGTCGAAACTTCGGGGGCAACCTAGTGTCAGCTATTTCTAGTATATCTAATATACATCTGACTGGATTTGCATAAACATACTGTACCTGCAAAGAGCTCTGACCTGGTTGGCTGGGCACACTTCCCCAGGGCACCCCCATGTCCGGCCGATTGCAACTTGATGAGCACAGCTGGACCTCTCCTCCTCCAAAGGCTCTCATCCCACTGAACAAAGCAGCTTAGCCAACAGACAGCGATCAATACTGGAACATACAAGAAGCGTAAAGTAAAACACTCAGTGTACCAAATCTAATCCCACCCCTCCCCCTTGCTTTTCAAAGCTAGCCGCCAGCCAGCCACCAGCTAATAGCCCTGTCCCTGGTCCACGTCTGGGCATAAGCCTTGACACGTATCCCCCTCAAGTTTTGACCAGGAGGTCCAATGCAGCCGGAAAGGTCTGCGGGCATTTTTTTAAAAATCCAGTCAGATATATATTTAAGAAAACAAGAATGTGGAAATATAAGGTGGAATAAATGAATGACGAAGCGCTTTGAAGTACTGTTAATTGCCTTAGTTTAACTGTGGTTTCATTAAGACTTTGAGGAGCAGGGCAAAAGGTAAGTGCAACTGGATAGATAGTGGGGTGGTTAAGAAGCAGCCGGGCAATGCCATGTTCATTGAGAGTAAATTGTTAAATTGGTAATTAAAAGTAATTTTTTAACAGGGTCTAAAAGGAGAACAAGGTGACTTGGGTTCAAAAGGAGAAGCTGGGGACTTGGTAAGTAATATTTGTAGTGTTTGTGGCTCATTCAAACGTCATGTGAAATAACGTTTGAATCCAAGTGTGTGAAGCAGGAGGGCTTTAAGATTAAGAGTGTGTCCATAAGAGGACCAGGCAACAGGTGATACAGCTCATATCACCGATTTCGCCCAAACTTAGCATAAATGCTGGGTATGGTGAGCTATTTACTGTGACAAAACATCAGCTTAAAATATTTTATTCCCTTCAAGTTATGGCACCTTTTGCAAAAATGGCCATTTTTCACTAATTTATGCATATTTAATTAGCTGACTTTGATTGACCAGTTCCACAAGAAAAAAAGACTTCTGAAAATAAAAGTCACTGCACTATATTCTGTGGTTATTAGGCTTTAAGTACAATAATTCACTTCAACCGTCTGATTTGATTTCTTCTCCTCAAACGTCTTTGAAGGTACACATTTCGTACTGTTGGATAGCCTTTAACTAGTGCCCAATATCTCCCATGAGCAACAACTTATATACATTATTCTTACATGGGTGAAATCAATCTCTAAACTTCACAAAAATGCCACAAAATGTTGGGGACTTCAATATTATTAGTATGAGGAACTAAACAAGTGACTTAACGATTTCTTGCTATTCACAAAATCAGAGATTGCCACAAGTAGCTAATCAACAAATCTAAGAAAAAAAAAATGGGAAGAAAGGAAGGAATTGACGTTAGAGCGAATCGGAAGTGATAGCAAATGTAAAAATAGCAGCGAAGATTTCTTCAAAAGCTCGCTCAATCAATAGGCACATCAAAGTTAAGAAACAAGAAATAATACTACATACATGCCACTTATCGACACACAGATGCTTTCTTTTGAAGGATTTGTTCTCAGTCGCTCACCGATCCGCGATCTCAGAAGTCTTGAGGCGGATGAACTAGCCAATACATCGTGTTATCTCGTGAAAGGTAAACAGGTTGTCAATAAAGTCACAAGAGCTTCAAAGTTACGGAAGGACACCCTCAGCAGTTGGAAATAAATTAACTGGAAAATAAACAGCCGCCATTTTATTTCTACCTTTGAGCCTGCCGTTTCAGTCAGCGGTACGGGCGTTCACTGGGGCAAGTAGTATATATAAAGTGATGATAGGGACTATAGAGGGGAAAGCGAGCCCTACACAGCTATACACACCTATACATAGCTTAACACAGCTATACACAGCTATCCACACGCGTTTCATTTCTTTTCCTCTGCAAATTTTTTTGTGAATAATAGCGGATGCCTACCCTCTGAACAACCGGGGCTTGATCTAGCCTATAAGTATGCTTGTATAATAACTCTCATTGAATTTTGATATAGTTGATGAAAAATACATGATCAGTAATCGCCTGCGGACTGAAACATAAATAATCAGAGCGTTTTTTCCATCTTATATCAGGTTAAAAAGTATTTTATTTTTTTTTTTTTTTTTTGGGAGGGGGGGAGGAGAATCGTAGTTTCAGCCTGACCTTTACATCTATTCCTTCTTTCAAATGTAATCGTCCCATGGGATCCCACAAAGTTCTCCATCTGTCCATCCGACGATATAGTTTTAGAAGGTTTTATGGGGACAAATTTCCTCCTGAATGCCCACATGCAGGACCGCATTTCCCACGACCAAGTGAAGAGGAGCAAACCCCGCAAATAAACAATTAGCAAGATAGACTACGCAAGAGGCAAACTTATTAGCTAATGTTTCAACCAGCACAGGTAGTCTTCTGTCTTCTTCGAGGTCAACGCGAGGGAAACCCGTTTTATTTTTTTTTTTTCTCTCTCTACATTCACACCTAAGATATATGTATATATTTGCTGCGCCATATAGACTGCGTCGCTAAAGGCATTCGTACGTGATACTTTGTTCAGTTCAGCACAGACGCTCCCCCAACTAAAGCACTTGCGCAAGAAAGACCACCTGCTACGATTACAAAACCTACCTCGCTATTCACCGTATAGTGATTTATCCCGTGGTAAACGTTATTCTAATTTTGCTATTATTCATTTTTTCCCATTTATGCCCCGGGGGTAGGGGAATTGTCAAAAAATTAATTTATCGGGTATAATCATTATTTCCGCCAGGGGAGGGGAAGAGAACATAAAAAATACAAATGTCTGGAAAGTAACTGGGAGACGTTGAATTTTATTTTTTAACTTTAGCGTTTTTATGTAAAATATTTTTATTTCCAAAATGACAATGGGGAATGCTCCGACGCGGCAATACTGCCTTCTTCAGGGTGCCACCCCAAAAAAGGCAGTATTGCCGAGACGTCGGAGCAGTTTTATACCGCCATTACGTCATTGAAATTAAAATTATTTTGATTGTTGCCGTGCATGCCGACCGTTGAACAAAAAATCAAGAACTTGTTTCGGTGAAAGTAAATGGAACAGCTTTTTTTTGGAAAATCTCTTCGGAAATTGACGGAACGTCAGAAATTTTCTACCATTTGTAAGGTTTCCCAGTTTAGTCTCCCATCCTTCGGAAAGAAATAAAGGATAGCAATTAACACCATGTTATTTCTATAGAAAAAGCCTTTCAATTCCAACCGGTTCTCTCCAACAAATGGTAAGCACCCTAGAGTTTGTTAGCATCAACGGTAAACACGTAACTAGCGGAGGAAAAGTCTGAAATAAAATATCTCATTCACACACGCACAGAGCACCGAGAGGAAAAGAGATCGCGGGTGTCAGGAGGACGCGTGATGCAGTGAAGAGTACCGCTAGAAACCGCAGGCTCAGGTATTCGCCATTTTTTCCTTGTTTGCAGCTTTTGATTTCCTTTTCACCTTCAGAAGAAGGTTTTGTTTTCGCGCCTACGCGGAATATGTTTTTTTGTACCCCTTTCTTTATTTTTTTAATTATCTACTTTCTTAATAAATTTTTAGGTTTTAAGATTATCTGGTTATGCTCTTTTGTTGCTTTCCCTCTTACCTGGTTCTGCCCTGTTCTCTCACGGGCACACTCTTAAAGAAAACCTGCATCTATGGGCTATTGTATTGATTTACCACTAAGAGTGAGAGTTAAAATTTTTAAGCATAGTTTTATAGAATATTTGGGTATGCATTTATGTTGTAAGTGGCATTTGTTCTTGACTAGTATACATGCTAACTTTGGGTGTTATTCACTTGTGACTCCGGGTATGAAAAATGACTGTCAGTACATAATGTGTGCAGTCTTTTTTGGGTGTTGTTGCACGCGTTACTGTGCATAATACAGTAATGCAAAAGACTGTAAAAACAATGATAGCATAACGATAAGCAAGAAGGACATTCCACTGTAGAAAAGAGACTTAAGTCTCAACAAGAGTTTTCCTGAACTATTATCAGTGCAATGGCATACAAGTTAAGGGGAATAAGTAATGCTATAGTTGGCACGTTTGCCTTTCAGTCGAACAAAAACTCTTATCAAGGCCCGTGAAAAATTTGGAAAGGTTTAAGTTACATAAGAGCAAATGAGAATTAGTCGCTAAACAAGAATGAAAGCTTGAACTCTCGCAAACTGGTGTTAATTCTTGTTCTCAATTTGTCGTTATTGAGTCAAAAAGCTAACAGACAATTGTATTGTTAATTTGCAGGGAACTGTGGGACTGGGTGGAGAAAAAGGCTCGCCTGGCTCACCTGGAGCTGTTGTAAGTAAAACAAATATCTTATAAACATTAACAGGAATCGAAGGAGGGAAGGAGTGAAATTGCCCCTCCTCACCAAATTTCCAAGTTAAAAATGACTGTTGTTGAAAACATTTGGTTTCATTGTAAAAGTTTTTTACGTCAACTTTTAAGCCTAATTTTCATATGAAACAGACATGTCTATTATGCATTTTAGAGTGTAGTATCGCAGTATCTTGCAATTGGCAAGTCCGTAGGGCGACTCAAAATACAGATGACGAATAAAAATATGTACAGCCTTACTACACACTCAAATGACTAATACGAGATTGTCTTATAAGAGTTTTATTATGCAGCGGTTTCTTTTCCCAACATCCTGACTTTCCACCGTGTTTAAATCTTCCGTGCGGTCAAATGGGAAGAAAGGGGACTACATGGAACCTGTAAAACCGGTCTTGTGGAGTACAAAGGTGTTAGCTTCGTGCGTTTTCTGTACTCCACTAAGCAAAGTTAGATAATTAAAAACGACACACTTTTCATGTAAGTGAATTGTGTGGAACCTTACGAGAAGAAATTTTCAAGTCAGAGTTAAATTTGCGTTTTCCAAACGAGTAGCTGTGAAAATTAGGATTTGCCAAAGTTAACGCCAATAATGTTTATGTCACGCAAGCAAAATCACATAAAACGTTTCCATCATTTTCATCAGACACGCTATTTTCTTTATCGCATCTTGAGTACGGTCCTCAGACTGTCTATTGACTGGCTTCTACTACCAGGTTCTCACTTAACAACTTTAACCATGTTGTTGTTAAAGTGAATTCTCTTTCTCGTAAAAATTAGATTTCCAGAAGTGCAAAACACAACTTCCCTGACCATGCATGTAAAATAAACAAATAATATTTTACTAGTAATCATGTTATTTTATTTGTTTATAGCAACTTTAGTGTTTACAAGGCTACATTGAAGAAAATGTTATTCTCATCTACTATTTGTTGCTGTATTTGTTTTGGTTATGAAAAGCTGCCATGATACGAAGAGTGGTCACTTAAAAGATTTTTTCTTCTTCCCAGGGTAACAGAGGTGCAACAGGAACACCTGGTCGACCTGGATCTCAGGGTCCACCTGTAAGTTGCTCAATTGTATTATCTGGATAAGTGTGTATTGGCCGTATAGGGGTTGTCTTGGAATACGGGTTGAATGCTGATTGAATAAGCGTTGGCGATTTTGTTGTCTAGGGAGTTATAAAATTTGAGTCCTTGGCAAAACTCAGTAAGGTAGACGACAGTAAGGTAGATGTAAGGTGTGAGAGTTTCTAGTATTGTAGGTGTGAGATTTGTTGCTTTGAAGCATTTGTTACCAAATATTTGTGGTAAGGGTGAGGCCTTGTAAGAATACATGAACTGACCTAAGTGAAGCAAGAGGATGTCACTGAAATTTAATAAACCTAGTTCTTTAAAGATTGGATCAGTATGAGTATCGAAGCTTGATTTTTTGTTCTTGTTTTTTTAATCTACTTTTTTATGTTTTGTTAGGGACCGCCTGGTAATGTCGGTTTGCCAGGACAACCAGGTCTTGCTGGAGTCAAGGTAAGCTGACCAGGGGTATCTGATGTACAGCAAACGCAGCATCGACAATTTTCATAAGAAAAGAAAAAAGAAGTTCGTCACAAAAAATAACCTTGTAATACTTTCAATGCTTTTTTGCAGGGTTCGCCTGGCGTAGGAGGTAAACCAGGAACACCAGGTTTACCAGGAAGACCGGTAAGTTAATATATAATAATTAGCGATAACAAGTACCGATAAATCATCATCATCAGGACAACACAGCACTATAACACCAATAGTACGAGAGTACCCAAAATAATTTAAAAAAATGATTTGCAAAAAAACCCAAGGACAGAGAGGAAACATGGCTGATTTTCCATCAGGACAACACAGTACTATAACACCAATAGTACGAGAGTACCCAAAATAATTAAAAAAAAAATGATTTGCAAAAAAACCCAAGGACAGAGAGGAAACGTGGCTGATTTTCCATCAGGACAACACAGTACTATAACACCAATAGTACGAGAGTACCCAAAATAATTAAAAAAAAAATGATTTGCGAAAAAAAAACCAAGGACAGAGAGGAAACGTGGCTGATTTTCCATCACAAGGCCTTTGCACATCGTTGAATCAACAGTAACTTTAAATTCTAAGTTTCTGACGATTTCCATGAAGCCATATAGTCCTCTGTTAGTTTACTTTGCCACAATAGCATCCGTTTAATGTTTGTTTTTGGATGGCGTCTACACTAGAAAAGAAAATTGGCACGACCACAAGCGTTTGTTTGCTGGAAATCTAACATTGACGCTGATGAAAAGTTTCCCAGAAACCTCTGACTATTTAATACAGCTTTCAGCACTGCATTTACAAGTTTTACAATTTTTATTATCTCAACCTTGATCCTTGTTTTGATATCCTCTTAAATGACGATCCTCTCCCTTTAATAATCATCGTTTTATTCAAGCGCAGCGAAACTATTTTGCACTGAGTAAAAAGCCCTTAGCTTATTGTACAAGATGACATAGTTTTGTTGGCTGTTGTTGGCTGCAAATATAACCCCTTTTAAGCGGCCACCCCTATTAAGCGGCCGCGGCCACCTTTCTTCCGTCCCGATGAGCGTTCTTCTGTTGTTTTTACCTCTATTTAGCGGCCAATAAGAATGTCATATACGATATTTAAATTAATTTCCAACAAGCTCAGACCGTGACGGCCAATAGAATCATTCAAACACAGGTTTATTGTCGTCTTCCTGTAATTCCGTTATTCCTTTCCACCTTATTTTGTATTGAAATAATGTAACCTTTTAAAAAGACATAATGCTAATTTCTGACAAACCCCTATAAGCGGCCAACCTCTATTAAGCGGCCAACCTCCATTTCCCCGAGGGGACCCCCGAGGGTGGCCGCTTAATAGGGGTTCAACTGTATGGCAAAAATCATGGACAGATGGTTGTTAAATCAAAATGTTTTTTGTCTGCTTAGGTTGTCTACTTTGGTTTACTTTGTGACAGTTTGTGAGGTTGCCCTAACGATTTGTCGATGTTCATTTGTATATCTGGGTGCTCAGTTATATTTTTTTCAATATAATCTGTTCATCCCGCTCAACTTTAATTTGTAGGGATTGTCAGGACGTGACGGATTGGCTGGAATACCCGGAACTGATGGAAGACCTGTAAGTACAGCAACAAACTATCATAACCATTCCTTTATTCTCCGTTGTTTTTGGATTACTTTGTTGCAACGAGATGGATATGTTGAGCCTTGTGAATTGTAACACCGAGATTTTTCTTTTTTTCATACATTGTTCTTGAACCTTTAATTCACTTGGTAACTTATATGGACATAAAAAAAAACATCTACCTTACACCTCACAGATCCAATTTGTGTGGACATGCAATCGCCTATTGGAGGTGGTGGTTTGTACCACTATCCCAATCACCACCTAAAGTATACGGGAGGACGGGGGACAGGGGACGGGGGTGTTGGTTATCATGGACCTAACTACAAAAAGTTGACTGCCTTCGGCCAGCTGTAACTAAAAAAAAGAAAGCAAAAACACACTCAGGCACTTAATGCATTTCTATGATTGGTTAATAAAATTTAGAAACTTTACCTGCTTGAACAAAGTTTTGCCAAAAAGCTGTGAAGCTAATTAATGGACCGCCCACACGGCCTACCAACTCCTCCGTATACATACTGGAACATGCAGATGACAATTTTCTGTTATTGATTGATTTAGTTTATGGATTTATACATATATTTATATTTTTTTCTTTATATGTTTTTCTTAGGGTCCACCAGGCCCTCTTGGAACAGTTGGAGATAAAGGCGATAGCGGACCAAGGGTAAATATGGGTTTTATATTCGCATCGTTAAGTATTTATAATCTGAATGTTCTAGCAAAATAAGATTTTAAAGTCATTATTACATCAAAATTTTCGAAATTTCTTTTAGGGGTTACCTGGCCTTCCAGGAAGGCGCGGTCCACGTGGAAATACTGGAGAACAGGTTTGGATTGTTTTATTAATTTATATTTTCTTCAAGTAATACTACAAATCAAAATCTTCTTGTAGTCAATCAAAGCTTTGCATTTTTTAAACTTGATGATTGATCGTTTTCTGTAGTTTCTATGCTGAAGTTCACTGATGTTATTCAACTACAAGTCGGGTACCTTATTCTTTCAAGTTACTAATTTGTTGTTCTTGTTTTTTTTATACGATATTTGAAATCAGAAATCGGCGAAACTAACTGTGAGCGCTCCATCTTAGCGTTCGACATTGCAAAATGCGGTCTAGTCTAGGAACCAATCAGAATGCTCTTTTTCATGGTAGACAGGTTTTTCAGGGTAATAAAATGTGTTTAGTAAGGAGATCAGTGCGAGTGTGTCTAGACTGATAATAAGTACATTAAAGGAGCTACATCACGGAGATTTCGCCAATTTTTGGTCTAAACTATTGTTAAACTAGTGGTAGGCAACTTTACACACGAAAAACATTTAAAGGAAGCTATAACCTAAAATTGCGGAAGGAAGAAAAACCACGGCTATTAATATTGATTTTTTTGCAGACGCGCGGAAACAACTTGAAAAGTTAAACATGAAGTTTCAAGTTGTATCCTAGCCATTCGCATCCAAAAACGCTTGTTAACAGTTTCAGTGCTCTAATATACCAATTAAGGTTACTATTGTTAGTGGCTATTATTTTGATTTTAGCGAGTTGGGCCAAAATCGCTAAATTTAGTACTCGCTAAAATTTGTCTCGGTCAAATTTAATACGCGTTAAATTATTACCCCCGCCCGCCAGAGGAATACAAAATTAAATATAGTGGCCCTGTTCAACTATGTGACAACATCAGAAGGAAGGGCAACAATTAGAAGGGTTGAGAGAGAGGAGATCGCCGGCATCGTGGAGAAAATGACAGATTTCCCTGACAAGAGGAACCACTTTCAGTTTCTAACATTTGCAATTTACTTTGTTCGTTTTTACAATGATAATGTTCGTTCAATTTTAAGTGACTTTGTTCTATTACTGAACATAAGTTTCCATCTTAGCTATATATTAAAACTGTTTTTTTTTTTAATTTTCGGAAAATCGTTAAATTTATGCTTAGAAAGTTCTTTCGTCGAAGCGATAAAAAATTTATTTATTTTTTTTTTTTTTTTTTTTTTTTTTTTTTTTTTTGCGTTTTTTTGTGTTAAAATAATTAAAATTTTTTTTTTTTTTTTTATATTTTTTTTAATTTCTGGTTCCCCCCCTTTTTGCTAAATTTAATAGTCGCTAAATCTTGCCCAGAAAAAATCGCTAAAATTAGTTGTCGCTAAAAATAGTAACATTAAGGTAGCAATTGTTAATAAAAAAAAAAGACCATTATGTTAAGGTTTCCTTCTACACAACTTTATATTTTGGCTGTTCAAAAATCTGTTAAAATGAGAATTATACTAGGGCCGCCAAGAGGCCTGAAGTAATAATTCGGATTATATAAACAGACAAAGTGGTTTGGGGGAGAAATATATGAGGTTCCTGGTTCAACCCTTCACCCTTCCGCTGGTGTATTTATAGGGTGTTGCTTTGCCTGTCTATTCCATGGCTTGTCAAAAAGCCAGCGAAGGATCATGGGTCCGCGGGACCTAGGCACCAGGGCTTTATACCTTTTTAGCGTTAAAAAGTGATTTGAAGCACTAACTGTTTCAGGAAATTCCTACCATTTGTTTTCTCATATATTTCGAAGCGGAGTCTGTGAAATATAATTCGTGACGAAGCCCACTCAACTTGAAGAATCTGTCTCCATTTTGTTTCCATTTAGGGTGAACGAGGTGATAATGGCGCCAATGGAAATGCTGGCCCAGATGGACGACAAGTAAGTAGAAAAAAAAATACAAGTTACGTCATTGTTGTATACTTTATTATAGGAAATTAACGCTTGTGTAAATTAAGGTATTTGAAATTAACGCGACTTTATTTAACGTTAATTGACGGAAAAATTACTTCCCAATAAAGAAAATTAGCGCAAAAAAGAGGGTAACATTTCAGAATGAGGGAAATTAACGCGACGTACACAAAGAAAAACAGGAACATGTTTATTTTAACACTAGGCGTATAAACAATGTCGGTGATACTTAACCCAAACGTGTGGGTTTGCATATGGGTTTGCGTTCGGGTCAACTTGTAAAACGTCGACCCGGCTTTAATCAAGTTTATCTCAGTTTGTATGAAAGTGTCATAATCATCCTTGTTTGTTATATGGCCGTGATTTTGTTAATAAAAGACTTTTGCTCTGCCAATTTAAAGTTTAGAGCTCTTAAATAGCGAAAATAAATAAAATTACCTAAAATACCGTGACATAGCCCCTTAAGTCGCTTTTCAAATTTTTTGTGGCATAGCTCATTTACGATCGTGTGAATTATTTTTCAGGGCTACCCTGGCGCTCGAGGACCGACTGGTGTTAAAGGCGCCAATGGATCACCGGTATGTTTAATCAGTGCAGAGTATCTTTCGCCAACGAAGGAAAATGATTCTTAGTTGCAGTTATAGATCATCCAAATCCGCTTACGACCGCCAGTCTACGGTCTACGGCGTCTTTGGTGACTCCCTTTATCAAAACAATTAAGTAAATTGAGTCGCTATATTTTCTCTGTCTTTGATAGGGTCAACCAGGAGCTAACGGCGACCCTGGTGAAAAAGGTGTTGCTGGTGAAGAGGTAAGGAGATTACATGTAGTGTCCTGTAACTTGTATGTTTAGTTGGCTGAGTAATGTTTGCTGTAACAGAATCAGAGGGTTTGTTACAGCAAGAGCCTTTTATCCTCAGTCTAAATGTTCTGTGCATATGCCACTTCTTGTAAATGGTAATTTTACTATCTTGCTAGCACTTTACACCTAACTCCACTCTATATGTATTTCCTCGCTGTAGAACAAAGCACTGTCTTTTCCCTAACGTTGTTAGCGTACTTTTATTGGTCCACATACAAGGCAAAGCCCTTGTTTACAGCCCTACAGACTAACAACATTTCCCGCTTATTTTTTTTAAAATATTAATTCTAAACTAAAGAAGTCATTGTTAGGATTTCGGCGAAAACAAAGATAAATTTTATGGAATATAGCAGCTGTTTATAAGCTATTAAAAATGACATGGTCCGCGAGTACAATCTTGAAAAAGCCTTTAATTTCTGAACAATTTTTAAAAACTTCTTGAAATTTGAACAAGCATTCTCAATTTTTGCAAAAGAAACTGGAGAACTTGCATTTGTTGCTAAGTCTAATGCTCTGAGAAAGGCGACCAGAGATAAAAATCTTGTACATTAAAGAAAAAATATCTGCACATTAGATGCCCTGAAGGCTGCTTTTAGGTGAAACGATGATCGTGGAGCCATAAATAGTGCACTAGATTGGGTGTTGCCTGTAACGTTATAGCCTCCTACGCAGACGTTCTTGGGTTAGGAAAGAATGTGTGACGAGCCAAAAGAACATCTGCGTAGAAGGCTAGTAACGTTTCTTATAGGCTGACTTACAGATAACTTCAACATTTTGAGTTACGCAATAAAGTACTTGGAAATTAATTTTGGCGTAAACTGTTTGAACCATGAAAAAAGGAAAGCTTGTGTGACATATATGAAGCACGGTGTGTTGTTTTGTGTTGCCAGGGTGACGGTGGGGCTCGTGGATCGCCTGGTACTGACGGAGCCCCTGGAGTGGTTGGACCGACTGGAGAAGCTGGAGACAAAGGAGCTGAAGGGCCTCAAGGAGCAACTGTAAGTTGTTTTTATTTAAATGTCTGAATTCACTGACCATAGGCATAAAAAAGTAGGTCATGAGCCCGCGATTCAATATAAAACTATTTTCCGAACAGCAGTCAAATTTTTAAAAGGGATATCATGGCCAGAACAATACGTTACAACTCTTGGAGTCGTCTTTGCTTACGATACTCTAGTTCGCCAACACATGAACTTTGAAACAAAGCTCTCTAAGCTTCAAAAAGTTTTAAATCTCTGGTCTGGTAGGCATTTAACGATTTTAGGGAAAGTAACCATTATTAAAACGTTAGCCCTTTCTAAGCTTGTTTACAGTTCTTCAGTGTTACACGTTCAATCAGATTTCATCAAAAGAGTAAATGAAACAATTTTTGCTTTTATTTGGAATTTTAAGCCTGATAAAATTAAAAGAAGTACGTTAATCGGCCCGGTGAACAAAGGCGGGCTCAATATGGTCAATTTCAAAGACGTCAACAAGTCCTTAAAAATTGCTTGGGTGAAACGTTTCTGTGATGAGCCTGAAAACAACTGGTGCGCCTTTCTTAATTCGTTTTTGTTAAAATATGGAGGTGCTTTCCTGTTTCAGTGCAATTTCAATCTAAATTACCTAGAGTTAAAAAACATTCCAATTTTTTATAAAGAGATTCTGTCAAATTGGCAAGAAATTCACTCAAATGACCCAGTTAATTCCACAGATTTTAAAGAAGAGATCTTATGGAACAATCGTTTCATAAGGATTTGCGGTAAATCATTTTATTTCAAATCGTGGCATAAAAATGGAATCGTAAAGGTTTGTGACCTTCTAACCGAGCAGGGAAACTTTCTATCTTTCGAACATTTTAAGACCAAGTTCGGTGTCCGTACAACTTTTTTGGACTACGCAGGCGTGATCGCCGCAATCCCAAAAGCCTGGAAAACCGCAATCCTTGATACTCCTTCAGGTAATCAAAGAACGCAAAACGTCTTAACAGCAGATAATGTTTCTGCCAAAAAAGCTCGCTCTCTGCTCGTCGGAAAGTCCTTTCGCCCACCCACTGTAGAACACCGCCTACAGAATCAAAATGTTACGGACTTGGAAGCCATCTATGAACTACCTTTCAAAATCACAATAGAAAATAAACTAAGAAGCTTTCAGTACAAATTAATCCACAACATTCTCCCTACAAACCAAAGACTATATAAAATGAAGATAAAAGCCTCACCAGTATGTGAGTTGTGTAATTATGTAAATGAAACACTAGAACACATGTTTTGCGAGTGTCCTAACGTGAAACAATTTTGGATAATGGCAATCGAATGGTGGAACGTAAAACGCTTTGAAAACATAAATCCAAAACCTATTGAAATTCTTTATGGCTATAAACCAGGATCTTCTAGTTTTTATGCGCTAAACCACTTCTTTTTAATAGGCAAATATCACATTTACCTTTCAAAAATCAAGTCTGAAAATCCAATGTTTGAGGTCTTTCTTTGTTTGCTTAAAAGTAAAATTCAATCAGAAAGAGAGATTGCTATCAGAAATGGTAATTATAATAAACATAGGAACAAGTGGACCACCCTTTGTAGCAGTGAAAACACATAATCTCTTTTGTTGTTACCCAAAGCCAGCTGCTAGGTATATATTGTGTGTGTGTAGTTGTATACCTTTCTTTTGCGCTTCTAGTGTACTTTTTTTTCTTCTTCTTCCGTCGTATTATTACAAGTATTGTAAAACAAAATCCGGCTATTGTGTATTAGTGTTGCCTTTATTAGTGTTTAAGTATTGCAAGTATTGTGCTAGCTATTATTGTAAGTGTACTTATTATTGTAAGTAAGGCGTCAATTATCTAAAAAAAATAAAAATAAAAAAATAAAAATAAAAAATATTGAAAAAAAAAAAAAAAAAGTCAAATTTTTAAATCAGATTACCTCTATGAGTTATACACCTGAGCCCGCGATATGACCACGTGATACTGGTCAGCGGACACCTTGTATTGACAGCTGTACATTGACCAAATCGTGGATACCCAGTATCAAAGAGGTTAGGGTTAATCTATTTCTGAAGTGGGCGACGTACGGACGGACGTACGCGCCGGCGAGCCATGCCGCTAGCAGTGATGACCATGAAAACTCATAGCTCCGCTATAACCGGTTTGTCATCAATGTAAAACACTTACATTACAAGTTTGTTTGTGTGGAGAGAGAAAGAAAATGGACGAAACAAGCCATTGCTGACACAGTTGGTTTTGTACAGTCCACCTGACACCGTTTACAGTTGCATTGCAAACGCTTGCTGGAATTTTGTTAATTGGTGTCATGTGTGAGATCTTGAAACAAGCCCATTGCTATCACAGTTGGTTTTGTACAGTCCTAACACCGTTTACAGTTGCATTGCAAACACTTACAGGAATTTTGGTTTGTGATCGTGAAAACAAGCCAATTGCTGTCACAATTGCTTTTGTACATTCCTTCTGACACTGTTAACAGTTGTATAGGCCATTTCCGAGTTACCCTTTGCCTCTGTTTCAAAACGAGTCTACGTGCGAAAGCATTCAAATGAAAATGAGCTTGATTTGCATGAAAATAGACCTGTAGGTGAAACTCATTTTCATATGAATGGTTTCGCACGTACACTCGTTTTGAAACAGAGGCAAAGGGTAACTCGGAAATGGCCTATTGCAAACACAGGCTGGAACTTTGATACATGGTCTCATGTGCGAAATCCTGAAACAAGCGCATTGCTGTCACTATTAATTTTGTACATTCCTTCTGACACTGTTTACATCTGTATTCCAAACACTTACAGGCATACCTTCTAACGCACTTACTGTAACTCTGCTGATTGTTCTTGTGACAGGGTGATCCAGGCCGGAATGGCGATTTCGGAAATCAAGGAAAGCAGGGAATTGACGTGAGTTTGTTTATATTTTATTTGTATTTTGATTTGCGTGTTAGGTTTTAAAAAAGGCTTAAAGATGCCGTAAAATTCCGGTTATAAGCCCCCCCCCCCCCCCGTAATAGGCCAATCTACCTGGAAATAAAAAAAAAAACTTCCGATTATATGCCCCCAGATATAAGCCCCCCTCTGCCAGATGACAGTACTCTAACAGGGCTAAATATTGCTTTATTATGCGTTTTTAACTTAAAGACGTATTTCCATCAACACTCCCGTTGCTCGTTTCGAAATTTTTTTTATTCCGCCTAAAAGCCCTCCCAGATATAAGCCCCATCGCTTATAAACCCACCAAAAAGCCCTTACGAAGTTGTATTAGCCCAGGGCTTATAACCGGAACTTAACGGTACTTTAAGACTTGTATAACTTAAATTTGTTTAAATTAGAACGTCGATTGAAGTGTGGGTGATAATTGGATAATAACAAGAGTAATTGGCCCATCCACACCGGGCAAATTTTACTTTGTTGTGTTTAAAAATCTTTCGTTGGGTCTGTTGCACAAGTGTTGAGGGCGATTTTTATTTTTACTAAATTTTGTCAAGCCTTATCTGACTTTAAAAGCCCTGTCGTCCTGCCCCGGAGCAGGACAAGTTTTTGTCAAGCGTCAAAAATTACATATTCGCTAATGTGAAGTTCACAGCGAAGATATTTCGTACCTGGGGGTATATGAAGAATGTGCGCAATTACACAATTACAGATCCCAGTGACAGAGTGTGGATGGGCCTATTTTCGGTTTTAATTAGGCCATTAATTTATGGGTCTAATGATTTCTCAGAAAACAAACATTCTTTTGCTGTGTAAAAAAGAGGATTATTTCTTCTTATCCTAAAAATAGGGAATTGTAAGCCATGAGTGATACACTTTAACTACGTACAAATACAGAGCCGCAGCCAGTCTTTTGGCATAGAAGAGGCAAGGTCTGCGATTGCCGAAGGCGCGAACCGCTAGGGGGATCTAGGGGCATACCCCCAGAAAATATTGAAATTTGGAAGATTTAAAAGTTATTTTTCTGCAGAAAAATCAACCCGTTCAACTGGGGATTATTTTCCCAACTAAACTTGTGTATCTAGACGAGGCATTTGTTTCTACGTGTTTCGATGCTATTTCCAATAATACAAGGGCACAACACTTGAGGTTTGTAAACCCTTTCACTCCTAAACGCGCATTTGGGCGCTATTTGGAGGTGCAGTCATTGAACCACTTGTGACGTCATTAATTGACACGTCAGTGGAATTTCGTGATAAGAATCTGATAGAGCTTGGATCGACCTTTCTACAGAACTATTCATTTTGAATATCGGTTGCATTTTGAGCTTATTAAAGAAAAACACAATCCATTTTTGGGGCCAGTACACCTGTAATTGGTCAACGTCCGCTTTTCAGGGTTTTCCAATGAAGAAAGGATAGGTTGGCCAGAAGAAAGGATATGATGAGTAGAAAGTAAAGAGAATTAGAAAGCGGAAAAAACGGAGGCAAAAGGGGCAAAAAAATGGAATGGTTCAACAAAAAAGGCCAAATTTTGGCTTATGCGCATGCACCAAAGTGATATATTGTACATTTTTACACAGAATCTTTATCAAAATGTTGCTGAAGTGTAAAAAAGTGCTTCTTTGGCAAAGTTGAGTTAAATTCAAGACCATAGCACCAAAATTTCAGTTTAGCGGCTAAAAAAACGCGTTTTTGGGGGAAAATGTGGGAGTCAAAGGGTTAACCATGGTTTGTATTTTATTGGTGTAACAACAGGGTCCCAGTGGTTTCGCAGGAGAGGAAGGAGAGGTCGGTGGAGCAGGACCGAATGTAAGTATTGTTTCAAGGTGAATTGCAACCTGAAAGTTGAATTGAAGGCGCTGTAAAAAGACAAAATACTTGACGTCTTAGCAGTTTACCATCATCACGATTCAAAACTAGCACAGTTCAGGTTTCAAATTTCGAATTGTGAACCAATTGATTAATGTCTGTAAAACGCCAGATTTGTAATAGAAGGGAGCCTTCATTTGTATCTGATGGCTCCCAGTTTCAGGATTTGGCGTTTTGGGGTTGGATATCTGCCCATCATGTCACGATCAGTGGCAGATGTACCGAAGCCAGTGATCACAGTACAAGTTTTGCTTATGTCGACCAAACACCAGTTGTAGGACCATAAAAACTCGCAGATAACCTGCACCTATTTTGCCTGAAAATGTCGTTCCAAATTGGAGTGCAACTTGCGTGCTAGTGCGGCTTATCTGCTAGAGTTTATATTAATCGTTTTTAATTTTTAATTTTAATTTTTCAGGGTGACTTTGGGTATACTGGAGAACCAGGAAAACCCGGTGACTCAGGAGCTGAGGTAAATTTACAGATCATGACCGAATTTCTCTACACAATAACCATACACAGTCACGAAGAGAGGTTACGAGAATTTAGCAAAGCCATCAACCAGAGGATAGTCTTGATACAGGAACCATTTCTAAGAACTAACATTCTGATTGCAAGAAAGTGTGTAGTCGGTGATAAAGGAGAATAATTTTTTGTAAGATCAATTGGTGGTTTTCATCTGATGTCTTCGAAATTCTGAAATCTAAACTGTTAATCCTGCAAAGCTACACATAAAGAACATTAACAATGCAAATTTTATTGTAACTTTGATGCTCAATGGCCCTTATTTGAATGGTTTTCATCCACAAACTTAAAGGGACTGTGTCACGGCTAAGTTAATCTTATGTTTTTAAATTTTGCCAAATATTCGCTTTGAAACTTAATGTTTGCAAAGAAATTAATTCTATGATTCTAAATGACAAAACCATAGCTTCGTTACAGCCAAATGTGTCTCCCGGGAGTCATAAATTAAAGTTACAAGCAGACAAGATTAACTTTGAAAACTGTTCCGCCGGACCATATTTCAAGCCCACTCACAATCCGTTTCATCCACACTTTTGGCCATCCGACCCTTTGTGATTTGGTTTTTTATTTCCTCACTGTTTTAGAGGTTTTTTTACATTTAAACAAATTGATGGTCATTTCCTATGCCTAAGTTTGGCTAAAATCCGTGACACGGTCCCTTAAACAGCTGCACCCATTTCAGAAAGCGTTAAAAACAGTAATAATATCCTAAGGGGCCTTTGAGCCCTTTTCTTTTTACTTTAAAGTGCTGTATTGTACAAACATATTGGCTCCTGGTAAACGTTCATGTTTGTGGTATTTATTCCCTCTTTATTTTATTCATGCGAACTACTAAATCAATTTTATTTCAGGGTGAAGTGGGCGATAATGGTAAAAACGGAACAACAGGTCCCCCAGGACCAAAGGTAAAAAAAATCACTTGTTTACTTGTTACTGCTGGGATTTATTTAGTAGCTTTCAATGTAGAACCCTTATCTAACAGTACTGTTCGACTTAAACTACTATCAAAGTTACTAGTAAAGAAATTTGAGAATTTCACCCGGTGGCTGAACATTTCAACTCAGCCTCCCACTCACTCGACGACATAGCGGTTTGTGGCCTGAAACAGTGCAGTGGCGGCAACACGCGCCGGAAACAGCAGGAAATGCGACTGATTTTCGAGCTCGGTTCTCTCAAACCGAGCGGACTGAACATTAATTTCAGTTTTATTTGACTGATCCTGCGCATATCAACATCATTCATAATTAATCGACTGTGTGAATTTCGCGCGCGCTCGTATTGCGCGCACTAGCCGTTTGTTTTTTGTATGACGCAACTTGCGTTTTAACATTGGCATTTCGAACATTACACTGAAGAAGGGCTCTGCCCGAAACGTCTGTTAATTTTAATTTTTTGACACTTATAAGAGTTTTTTCTCAAATTTCTTTACTATGATCCAAAGTGTCACGCATCATTGACTGTTTATTTCATTCTATCAAAGTTACTGTTGGCGAAAAACAAAGGACCAATATTATCCAAACCATAGGACAACAGCTAAGATGTATCCCAAAGCATTATTCCGCCTTTGTGATTTCATTGCATTATGATTGGCTAACGAGAAGAGAAGTTATTTAAAACGAGTTAACATTAACATTGTCTGAATCATATGTATGCGATGCGTGCTTATCTTTTTTGTTTGTTTTGCTAGGGTGGAGCGGGATCTCCTGGCTCTCCAGGCGAACAGGGACCCCCTGGACCCGAGGTATTAAATTAAGACTGTTAAACCTAAATTAAAGGAACGAAAATTGAACGAAACCACCACGAGATGTCGGTTCCATAACATACAGCTGAGCATTTAAAATTGATCGTGTACCATGACTTCCTAGCTAGGCTTATTTCAGTACATGTAGATACCCTTTTCACAACAACCACGCATGTTTAGTTAAACCAAGCTTTAAACAGTTGACCCCCCGCATTTTTTTCTACTTGACAATCCTCTTGCCGCTCTTGAACGTAACGAACGCCTTTGTCCAAAGTGTGTATTAGTTTGAATTGTGTTCCTAATAATTTTTTTTTTGTTATTTTCTAGGGACGAACTGGCCCTCAGGGTACACCCGGAGTCCAGGTTTGAGTTTGATTTTAACTTGTTTATTTTAGACAGTTCCTTCCTTTTTTTTACTTTTTATTTTAGACAGTTCCTTCCTTTTTGTTAACTTGTTTATTTTAGACAGTTCCTTGCCATTTGTCAGTTGGCAAGTGGTGCGCGTTATTTCAATGGTGAAATTGACAGCTGAAGTTTCGTTGGTGTCATTTTGGCTCGCCATTACAACCAACAAGAACCAATTATTTTAACACGGCCAGTTCTGGTTGATGGCATGCGCTATAAATATTTCACCTGTTATTAAACGCGCGCGAAGATGTCACGCTTGTAACCTAAACACCAGATGCGTCTACCTTCCTTTCAAAAACATATAGTCCTGTTTTGGAAATTCACCTGTACTTTTGTAATTGAGACACTGGAAAAATGGTCAGCTTGCCCCATATAAAGTTATTTTCTCGACATGGTCACCATTGTGCAAGTGAACTGGACTAGCACCTCATGTAGTTGCAATGAGATATCGCTGTAACTGAGCTACCAAGCCACGAGAGGCATGTCATTTGTTTATGCCCTAGGAAAGCTTTTATTAATTATTTATAGCACTTGATATAACATTATTCAACCATCATTCTGAACAAAAACAAATATTCAAAGGTCGCTGAACGACTCGTTTGAAATGTACACCACTAGTACCTATTTTACTGAGTGACCTATCCTTCGGCATTTAATGTAACATTTATTTTTTGTTTGTTTCAGGGTGAACGTGGACGATCGGTAAGCTGTTGTCTTTTACTTTTTCGACTCTGGATCAATTGTTGTTTAACTGTTGTAAATAGTGTGAAATAATAAAAAAAATCTGAAAAAAAATCCTTAATTGACTGGGGTAACCTCTATTAATCAGCGGGTAAAATCTGTAAATCGCTATAAAGAAAATGCCTACGAACTGAGTTTGCTATATCTCATGTTCGTTAAAAACTGATTTGGGCAAAGATAATTCTTATGCAAAACGTTCTTTATCCAAAAAAATTCTTTTGTTCCAATGTTCACCGAGATTAAATGTAATGCTGTTTTCTTTTTCCCCTGATTTAGGGTAACGATGGAGAACCGGTAAGTCTTGTTTTTATCATACCTAGTTTGATTTTGCTTTCATAATACAGTTAAACCTCGCTAATTCGAACTCGGTTATTTCGAATTCCCCGTTATTTCGAACTAAAACCCGTTTCCCTTGGATTTGCCTTTCAGTCATTTACTATCGGCTATTTCGAACTCCCGCTATTTCGAACTATTTTTTGTTTCCCCTGACGGTTCGAAATAACGGGGTTCAACTGTATGTACAAGGTGTCATTTATAGAAAGACCTGGCTTATCAGGCGTGTGGGAGACTTGTTTTAGCATTATGGGACAGAGGACGCCTTAAACCTCTTGCATGATTTGGGGTCATTTATTTAATGTGGTCAATTCAAATATACATTTAACGTGAGCTTTCATTTCTTGAATTCTTCGTTTACTTTATAAATAAAGACCCTCAAGACACTCAAAGTAAATCCTTCAATAGTAACTTTATTTGTAGAACAATACTCAACAAACAAAAGGAAATCATTTGGAAGTGAGAAACGCTAATAAGTGGCGAGTATGGAAACGGATTCTCATATGAACAAACGTTTAAAAGCATAGCTTACGTTGTCAAGCTAGTGTTACTGTAGCATTCTACAATCATTTCGGGATAACATTGAGTACCATAAAGTATTTCTGTTATTATAATTACTCTCATTTCTAAGGGAGCTATTCAACATTTGAATTTGAGCAAATATGCGTTAAACGTGCTACTAAAATAATGATAACTTTAAAGTATTTATTTATGATGAGTCTACTTTGTCTCAAATTCTAGGGCGACCCAGGCCCTCCCGGAGTGCCAGGACCCCAGGTAAGGTGTCTTCAGTTATTTATATCGACCGGGGTAGGGTAGGGATGGAGTGCATTACTCTCATTGGATGTGTCATATGGCATTTGTCAACAGTGAAGAAGAGGCCATTGCTCATGTTATTTCATTGATTCTAAATCGTAAAATCAGGAATGAATGGTTTGAAACTAAAACTGTCATGCAGAATAGGAAATACTCTACTGCATGACAGTTTTTAAATTGCGTATTTCATCTTTACTGCCAGGTAATAAACTTGCTGTATATTTTATCTCCTTCCTAGGGACCACCGGGACAGAATCTCCATGAAGCGGTAAGTTAATACTATGAAGGTTTTCCTTATTGACTATATTAAAAAACCGTATAGCTGTGAATTCGAATGTTGTAACACCTTGTTCAAAGCATGTATGTTTTTTTTTTACGTTTATGTCTTCATTTCTCAGAAGCATTGAACGTTTCTTTCAACTGGTCATTTTCTTGTCATTTTCCAAAGTAAAAAGTGAAAATAACTAGAGCCTGAGATATCTTACATTGAGCACAAGTTAAAGCAATCGTTCGTCGTGGTCAATTCATTATCCCCGGACATTAGGTGCGATAGCAATACTCCTAATTGCTTCATGCTCACTTTACTATGGACTAAAGTCTTTCACGTAATACATCAAACACGAGCGTCAGTGTTTCATCGGGACATCCAAACACTGAGAAGAGAGTTAAAGGGAGTTGACGAAATGTGAGGTGTTTGGTTAGCCGATGAAACACTGTCTTGAGTGTTTGATATATCTTCTCAATCGAAACGAAAAGTACGGAGTAAACGGAGAAATAAAAACGTAATTAAGACCGGTATCCAAACCTCCTTTACGGTTATGATGTTCTTTGTTTTAACGTGATGAATTATTAATGAGTTTGAGATTTAACTTTATCTCATTTCAATCCGAGGAAATTATTGTAATTCATCTCATTCTTTGATCTTTGTAGCTTGCCGAACTCGGCTCTGGCGACAAAGGACCTATGCCAGAATCAATGGGGGGACACGGCCGACTGTATCGCAGCAAGGTAAAATCTGTAACTTTTTTCTTGTTTGATTACAAAATTATGTCCACTGAAACATTTTCACTGTCAATAAAGTCAAGTTGGCGGTACTTTTACAATAATAACAATGATTCCACAATAAAAATTTGTAAAAGCACTTTTTAATCACTTTCAGATACAAAAAAAAAGTTGTCATAGAACATATTTGTCGTTAATTTTAGCATAGTTACTACTTTCTATGGTTTGAGTACAATATTCTTTGTGTTGTTATTTGAAAGGCTTGGATTCCTTTATTACCATAAAATATTATTTATCAACTTTTGTACAAGAAAATTATTGTTGGTGTTCAATCCTTCGTTATGCTGTAAAGCCTGGTTTTCACTAGCGACGCAAGCACAAGCGCAAGCACAAGCGCAAGCATAACAGCTCTTATTCCACCATGAAAAGGGCTTTAACTCAAGCAAAAGCACAAGCGCATTGCATTTTGAGCTTGTGCTTGCGGCAAGCACAAGAAAAGGGATCAGAAATTGTCCTTTTTACGTGATTGCGCTTGTGTTTGCGCTGGTGCTTGCGTCGCTAGTGAAAACCAGGCTTTAGCCGTAGTGGCATCTTCAGCTGATATTTACGACAATGATTAGCATGTTGTCTGTTACTAAATGTAATGCGTATATTTGATTAACATTTGATGCTATTTTTTTAACATTTTTAGCGAACCTTTGACCAAGCACAGACACCTGAGAATAAAGTCAAGTCCCAGTTTATTTCGGTATTTATTTAGTTCTTTATAATTACTGTTTCCATTGATTCGTTCAGTTAATAAATACTTGGTTACTTCAAAGAAATTTTGGAAGGCGCGGTGGGCTAATGGTTTGTGAGCTGGACTCGAGTGGTCCAGGTTCGAGCCCTTAGTGGGGGGGGGGGGGGGGGGCACTGAGTGGACCACTGCGTTGTGTTCTTGGGCACAACACTTAACTCTCATAAAAAAAATTTAAATATATGTTTATAGTGGTCATGCACTTAGCTTCATATCTCAACGAGATAGCTAGTTTACAGGCATGCCACTGAAACAGAGGAAACAAATAATTTTAATCCCAACTGGCAGGAGGTAGACAAGTTGGCTATATACAAAGCGTGGTCGAGGATTTGAATTTCGGGACAACCGAGAAACAAATCCAGTTAGTTGCAAGGGCAGGTCTTGAACCGGGGACTTCCAGATTACCACACAAGCGCCCTAAACCACTCGGCCATGCTTGCCTCCTTATGATAGAATGCCTTATGCATTTCTTCACCCAGCTGTGTAAATTGGTCCCAGCCTAGCGAATTTAATGCTGGGGGGGGAACCTGCAATGGAATAGCATCCTGTCCAGGCGGGAGAGGAAATACTTCTAGTCAGTAAATGCTACGAAAACTGGGATAAGCTCCAGCCTGAAGGTCCACTAGGCTCGAAAGCAGTCGTACTGTTAGTAGTAACAGTATTCAGTTTCTCGCGAGAATAAGGGAAGGGGGTGGAAAGGAGGACGAGGAGGGGTAGAAAATTGATAACCTGCTTGTGGGTAAAGGTTGTTATACAGTAAAAACCCGCGTATAAGAACCTAAGTTTTTTCAAGTTAGCCTAAACAGGTTCATATATAAATGGTATTTAGTGTAAAATTAGGCTTACTAGGTTCTAAATTAGGTTCTTAACTTTTGTTCAAGAAATAAAGTAGAATTTTTAAATAATCTGCTCTTTAATGTCCAATAACAGTATTCTTGGAGGCTTCGGTAAGCAAAATACTATACTAATCTGATTAAATTCAAAACTATACGGTAACCTTCACTATAATTCCCAATAAATCTTGTAACTATGCTGTAACTATGATGTGTACAGACTGTGTTATAAATATATTTTTAAGAAGATTTCTTAATTCTATATTTTTGAGAAGATTATTTTTTCTTTTTTGAAAATAAGAACCTGTTTTAGAATCCAGCCTAAAATGGTTCTTATGTGAAGGGTGCTTAAAAATGAAATTTTAGCCTAACAGGTTCTTAAATGTTAGGTTCTTATATGCGGGTTTTTACTGTAATTGTCATGTTTCTATCGTAAGCGTTCTTTTACGACATGTCAAATAATTCGTGTTGATCCAGTTGAAGTTATGGACTCCTGTGTTGTATCGTTATGTTACAAAAAAAACCCAAACAATCCTCAAATGATCATTCAGCGTTAAAACCTAAAGGCCTGGCTAAACTAGGGAACATTGTTGCTTGTCATGTTTCCTAGGTGGCTAAATTAGTGGGAAGCAAGGAAAATGTTTTGCTGCCCGAGTGGCTAACTGAACGAGGAAACAATGTTCCGGGAATACAGTGTTACGCATGCGCATAAATTAGTACACATTGCTTCCGTGGTGTGTAAACTGGGCAACATATGTTTCGGAAGCAAAATTTGTGTCCGAGAAGCAAAAATGTTTTTAACCTGAATCAGAAACATATTTGTTGTTTCTGTGAAGCAAAATTTGTATCCACAACATATGTTTCCTGCGTGACTAAACTGGGAAACATTCGTTTCTGCAACAATGTTGCCTAGTTTAGCCAGGCCTTAAGAAATATACAGAAGTTGAACAGTAAGCAGTTAAGCGTCTCTTGATGTCTCAGGATGTTGACCTGTTGTTGATTTCTTCCCGCGCAGAGTGATACTATCAATTACGTGACGAAACTGGTGGACAGGAAGTTGAAGAGCTACAAAGCACAGAACGGCACCAAGGAACACCCGGCTCGATCGTGTCGTGACATTCAGTTGGACCATCCTGATTTCAAGAGTGGTTTGTATAACTTCCCTTTTCTTACTTGGGTCTAGGCTTTTGTACATTATGCTAGCATTTTTTCGAGCATTTTAGTGAGGCAAAAGCATTGAGCATTATTCGAGCATTTTGGTGGCATTTTCCTGGAAAATTGATTTTTTTCCCCGAGAAAATATAAAAGAAATTAATTTAATTTTTTTAGAGAAAATGAAGACTAAAACTCAAAATTCAACTACAAATAACTTTCTAGAGAAAGTCAACTACTTTCTGTACTTAGCCTCGAAGATGATTTCGAGGATTATGTTTTTTTGGCTGTTTTTATGAACTTGTACACGTTGTTGTTGTTACTTATAACACTTATACGTTTTTGTAAGTGTTAACAGTTAACACTATGTTAAAAACTTTGAAATTAATTAAAAAAAACCTTTTGTATAATGAGCATTATCCGAGCATTTTAGTGACTTTTTTGGGGGAGACCGAGCATTTTAGTGGAAAAAATGGAGCATCAATTTAGTGGGGAAACAAAAGCATAATGTACAAAGGCCTACTTGGGTCTTTGGAAAGTCACGCAACGCGTGACAACACAGAGATGGGTACAGGAACCGACGGTGCAAACAGCTAACACTGATTGTGGTTAAACGTCATGGCCAAACTACTTAAACACATAAGTGAAGAAAGGTTACTATTTGATGTTTTCCAATGAAATTTTGCAACAAGAGAGTACATGAAGTAAAGTTTGATATCAAATGATTGCAAGTTGAAAATTGAAGTATTTTAATGAGAGTTGACGAGCCTTCTTTCAAAATTCGTATTATGTCTTGGAACTTTCCGAGGGTGACGTGGGAGGGGAGCTTGTTTAATTTTTCTGTTTGGTGGATTTTCTAATTACTGGGTAACTGTTATCGGTTTCTGGAATTTTTAGACGATCAATATCATTCGCTCGCTCGTTCATTCGTTCGTTCAATCGCTCGCTCGCTCGGTTTGACGTATCTTGGTTTCACGTGCCAGTAGTGGTCTAATAATTGATTTTTCTTTGCTTCTTAGGTGAATACACAATCGATCCAAACGAGGGTTGCAGCAGTGATGCTGTCGATGTTTATTGTGATTTTGAGAAACATGCTACCTGCGTAAACCCAAAAAAGAAAAAGGTATGATACAGCGCCAACCTAGTTTAAAGTAGTGAAGTTAGTAAAAAAATTTAAAATAGCAAAGTATGATAAGTGAAGCTTTACTGTTCTTCAGTTGATGGTAACTCTGTTATCTTCATAGGTTGTTGTTGGCGCCAATGAAACCGGACCAGGACAATGGACAAACGAGGACGAACCGGTAAAACTTGTTTGTTATAAGTGGACACGAGTTTTCGTCTTGATGCCTTCAGAAATGAATTTAAAAATACCTAGCCAAAACAACAAAACAATTTTAGAGAGGTTCTCAGTCTCAGAGCTAAGTTTTAAGAATAACGTACTAGGCCGAATACTATATTAATGGGCAAAATATCCAAAAGTCGTCGAATAGCAATCTTGTACTCTCTGGCAAAAATGAATGAAATTTTGTTTCTCTGTCTAAACTTGACCATGATGGTGGGGCGCAAACCTAATCATTTCTTGAGCATTTTGAATTTTTCACTAGTGTTTTTTGCGAGATGTAATGTCGCACTTGTTTGCAGATTGAATACAAGCTGAACTCAGTCCAGATGAAATTCCTCCGTCTTCTGAGTAAGAGCGCGTTTCAAGAGATGTCATACAGCTGTACCGACTCCAACACAGAATGCATGGTGGACCTGAAAGGAGATAACGACATGGTGGTCAACAACTTGGACAAGATAAAGATTAAACTTGATGAGGTATGCGCACTGCTGGTCAGCAGAGCTATACAGAATACGTCATCTTTTTTGTAATCAAAAAAATTTGGGAGAGGAAGAGTTGAAAACGAATTGTTTAAGTTTATCTAAGTATTGAAAATTGAAGAATTTTGCTGCATTTTAAAAAATGATGTTTCTATCGAATTTGGCCTGCTATTGTGCTGAAGATGAATTAAAAGGAGTTTTTGTACAGTCAAACCAGGATGTTCTTTTCGCAACTTGATAATGGCGCAGCGCAATGTTGAAATATTGATTGGCAGTTTGCGTTTTGGCAAGTTCCGGTTTTCATTTTTCGCAAAAGATTATCATTTCTTGTTTTAACATTTAGCTGAAGTAAAAGCACTTCTCAAAAGAGAAAGAAAGTTATATTAACCCTTTGGTCGACAGGTAACCTCCAAGTGCTTAAATCTCTGAACGAGGGACTGCATAAATAATAATAATAATAATAATAGTAATAATACTTTATTTATATAGCGCTATTTCTATCACCAGTATCCCACGCTAAAGCTCGTTTTGCAGTTCGTAACGGTACTGTATGCTCAGAGATTTATCGGCTGTAGAACCACTTGCGTATCTTAGATGCAAAAACTCTCAACGAAATACCCCCCCCCCCCCTCCCAAAAAAAAAACGCATGGTTTTTGTGTTGCTAATATTTTTTTTTTGTTTTACTCTTAATTGCAGACTTCACGAGATGGAAATAAAAAATTAAAGATCGAGGCCTCTTCCGCCCAGCAGAGCAGTCTGCCGATAGTGGACTGGGCACCACAAAGTCGCGTCGACTCACAACTCACTTTTGAATTAGGACCAGTTTGTTTTGTTTATTAGCCGTGAGCCGAGCGACACTGTACATTGACTATTTTCTGCTTAATATATTAGCTAAGGAACAAGGAAGAGCATAATTAAGCATGTAGAAGTTTCTGAATAAAGCGGTTCTCGGGATACAAGTCGACTGCAATTGATTCTGTTATGTTACAGTAGCTAGCTTTTAATAATTTTAACTCGAGCGCAGTTATTTTGTCTTGTCTTATTATATATTTTATTAAGAAAATAAACAGTAAGATTTTAGCATTTGACAACTCTGGTTTTTCAGCTTCGCTTCGCTGCTCTGCGTAAGAGTCTTCGAAGCATATCCAGCAGCAGCTTTATGAATTAACTTAAGAGCTGCAGAGTTCATAAGCTCGTGCGCAATTATTTCGTTTTGTCTAATTATATATTTTATTAAGAAAATAAACAGTAAGATTTTAGCGTTTGACAACTCTGGTTTTTCAGCTTCGCTTCGCTGCTCTGCGTAAGAGTCTTCGAAGCATATCCAGCAGCAGCTTTATGAATTAACTTAAGAGCTGCAGAGTTCATAAGCTCGTGCGCAATTATTTCGTTTTGTCTAATTATATATTTTATTAAGAAAATAAACAGTAAGATTTAAGCGTTTGACAACTCTGATTTTTCAGCTTCGCTTCGCCGCTCTGCGTAAGAGTCTTCGAGGCATATCCAGCAGCAGCTTTATATATTAACTTCTGAGCTGCAGAGTTCATTAGTCCGTGCGCAATTATTTTGTCTTGTCTTATTATATATTTTATTAAGAAAATAAACAGTAAGATTTTAGCGTTTGACAACTCTGGTTTTTCAGCTTCGCATCGCTGCTCTGCATAAGAGTCTTCGAAGCATAAATTAACTTCTGAGCTGTGGAGTTCATAAGCAAAGAAGCCAAAACGTAAAAGCAAATCATTTATGCGATTTACAACTAGGATAACACTCACTTTCGATCCCCCTGAACGTTCGGGTTTTCGCGATTCAACCGTAGATATTACAAACTCCATGGACGTGAAAGATCACAACCTAACTATCAACCCCCGCGCTCCCTGTTTTCCCGCCTTACCACTTTAACCGCTCGGCCGATCGGCCCCTGGGTACGAGGCAGCGTCTTGCACCAGTCCGATCCTTTCATTCGATGGAGCATAAGGTTGACACATTACATCAACAAAAATAGAAAAACCAAAAAACCCATTTCACTACATCTCTTTTCTTAATTTCTCATTTGAATAAAATAATTTACACAGCAGGAAAACATTACTTTACCGTGGTGTAAAGTTTAAGTAAAGTTGGTGTAAATTTGAATTTAATCAGCTATACGCTAACTTTACATTTTTTAAAGCTGACCTTTATGCCAGCATTATTCTGAAGTATAAAGGTAGATAAAGAGACCCCTTTACACACGTACACGGTAGCGTAAAGGTCGGCTTTTTTTAAGTTTAACGGGAGAACTGAGTGAAAGTTGCTTAGAGTATGGGGGCTGGCAGGCTGGTCTCCGTCACTGCTTTTACTTGCTACAGTGTTCTGGAATGATGTCCGGTATGATCAAACGGGAAAAAGTAGAGCGGATCACTTCACAATGTAGACAAATCATTCCATCGCTTGCGGGCGAAAGCAAATCTAAGAGGCATGTACGTAATGAGTGCAGAAGTATAAATTTCCTCCTTCGTGCTCCTTCCTTTGTCGAAAGGCGCTGCTTAGCTTTATGCGCCGTGGGTGGTGAGAGACTATCGGTAATGGATCCCTGTGGTAATAATATGTGAGGCAATTGCAAAACCACAAAATAAACCGATGACGATTGCTCGATCGTGGATCATTGTGAACCTATTACAGCAAGCTGTAATTACAGATTTTTCAATAGGGAACCCAATGTTCCATTGTGTACACACTTTACAATGAATAAGAATACTTCTATATCAGTTCGAGCATCACTGGTCTCAGAGCGAGCAGTCGTAGACATGACATGGCACAAGATATATATTAAACCACGAAAAGTCTATTCTCCCTGCAAGAGCAGCGTGTGGTCCAAACTCGGTGAAAAGTGATGACGAAGCCGAAAACGGTGATGCATGACGTTGCCATAAAAAAAGTGTGTGTTCGCATACATGCACGTGAACATAAAGAATCACGAATAAACAAGACTGAATCACCAAAACGTATAGGGCACCCTCAAGAAATTGAGTTGCAGCGCTCATAATGGCCTTAATGTTAATTCAGAAGAAGAAATGCGGTGACCAAACAATTACGAACTCTCGAAAATAATAGAGCGGGTTTTATACGCGTCGGACAGTGCAAAAACGTGCCACGGATCGAACATACGTAGGCCACAAAAACCGAAACCTTAACTCCTGCGAGTAATAAACAGGGAAACTTCACAGGAAATTCAGAAATATAAGAAATCCAGAAGACAGACAGAAAAAAGAGACACACAGCATACTAAATGCCTTAAAAGATGGTGTTTCTGTCGAGACGACAAAAAAATATTTGGCGGCAAATTAAGCCGGGAAAGGGAACACCGATGCCGCGAGACTCCGGTCGATCCCTTTCCTCCCGATTCCGAAGCTCGCCGCAATTTTTTTGCCATCGCGGCGCCAAAGGAAACTGTCAGCTACGCATTAAATACCTAATGTTTGTTTATAAAATCAATGTCTCAGATGAACCGCGAGGGTTAAAATTTAAGTGGCAAAGGGATGCATGCATGTGTTCTATTAGTTGAACAGAATCTTCTAGAACGTGTTAGAAAAGTTGTTTTTAGTTACACTCGTAACTGATATGCATTCATAATATGAAGGGCCACTTAATCATAGGCACCACATGCACTTGAGCCTATTCAACTTTCGATCGAGATAAGAAAAGGTTGACCTACAGCTGACTGATATTGAAGTTGAGGAACTTATCTGATAGCGATTGAAACTGTTTTTATGACCCGGCTATCCTCCATCCCTTTCAGTTGGTTGAGAACATTGATTATTCACTTCAAATACTCCTAACTAGAACACGACAACCCTGCAGACAAAACTGTTGCATCGACAAGAGCAAAGAGACGTGCACAACAGATTGCAAAAGAACATTGTCGAATGATACCTGATCGTGCTGTGTTTAGCGAAAAAAATTACTAAGTTATCATATGTGTTTCGTTCGTGCAACCTATTTGTTGGAATCCAGGAGGGATGCTCCCCTAAATCATGGGTGGGAAACGTCAGGTGCAGTTAGCGTATCGTCAAAACGCCAGTTAAACATCGCTTTTTACAGATAACTGGTTATTGCGTAAATTTAATTTGAGACGGATACAAACGTATAAATACAGCTCAGAGTCTCTGTTATGTCTGTTATATAGCGAGATTCGAGTCTGTTAACAAGGTTCCAGTGTCAACAGGTTGTACCTGACTCTGCATATCCTGACCGACACATACCGACACAGTTCAGTTTTCTAGAAGCAGCTACCCCCGGATGGTTTGACAACAGTAAAATTAAATTTGAAAGATTGGCACAAAAGGGAAAAATATCCCTGCTTGTTTATAACGTGCTGCCAAATTCTCTCTTTTCCAATAAAAAAAGACTGTCGTGATTGAGTTTGACGTTCGTCGTGTTTTGATTGATTAATTACCATCATATTGCCAATAGCTCTTGACACTTGTCTTAGCTTACACGTCCTTACACGTCCGGTCGTCTAGAAAAGAGTATAAAAGGGATCATATTTTCCCGCAGAATTCAATCGCTGAAGGGGCCACTGATCAAGGACTGAGAGCGGACCAACTAGTGAAGAGATAACCGACACTGAAGATGAACGTGATTGCATTGGTGTTTGTAACTTTACTGGCTATCCAGTGCCGCCTGGCGGAATCTTTGCAAGGTATGTTTTTGTTGCGTCTTCTTCTATTTTCTGAAATCCTTCTTTAAGGAGGTGTATTCATTCTCGCCCCAAATACCGTACGCATATAAGATTTGAATTCGTTAATTACTAGCAGAAGTTTAGAATTACGAACTTTTGTAACTAGTGTGTGCATTTTAAAAGTAAAGAAAAAGAACATTTCAAAAAAGCTGTTATAATCATAAAGACAACTCAAGAAGAATTGTCGAAAAGCAGATGAACATTATTTTGGTGAACCGCAGAAAAATGATATCAGATTTTTTCTGGGATTTACTTGAGTAGCCACGTAGATTTACTGCTATAGCTTAAGTACCGCGTCATTAACAGTAAATTCGCATGTTAGAGATAATTATAATTGTCTCGCTACAAGTGATCATCGGTCATCTACTTGTTTCATAGCATTTCAGTTTAATCAATTAAATAAAATTACCCGAAACGAGTGTTTTTTCTGGAACAAAATCAAAAATCTTTTCAGAATGGACTTCTGTTTATTCTACATCGGAAAATGTTGTAAAGTATTCTATTTGTCTTCGTGACTTCTTAACTTCACTTATACAACTTCAAGAATGGATCCTCGAAAATAGTTGTCAAATGTCATTTAACATTTAAAGCAGCTTAACTAAAACCCAATCTTATTTGGTTGGCTAACCGAGTATCTTAAGAACATCTGGATTACTGGCTTTCCAAACAAATCTAGGACCCGAAGGAAAAAATGACAAACATTTTAAAAGAAAAAAACTGAAGAGTTTATCTGGGGTCACGTTTGATGTCTTTGATCCGCCGAAGTTTCAAAACAAGTAAAAGAATGCCATTTCCTGCCAAGCAAACGCGCATCTGCACTATAAAGAAGAAACAAAATGGAACGTTGAAATGACTAAATTCTGAGATCCGTCTTTAATGGCAAACGTGGAAAGAAGTACGTTTTTCCAGCAGATCATAACAGAGCTTACTCATGATACACAATCCCAACGGCTAATCTCTCCAACAAGTTAAGTCTCTTGAATAGTTTACACGATGGGGACAAGGCTCGAGGAATTATCCGTCCATTCCCTTCATTCATCCAGTTTGAATTCGTGGGACAAGTCGCCGGGACGTCACTGCGACTAGATTTTTTGACAAAAATGGGAAGTACACAAGAAGAGACTTGTCCCCGAAACAAAACTGTTGACCACTGTTGCAGTCGCAGCGATAATTAGAAACGTAAGGCTATTTGAAGATGTTATCTGAAGTAAAGTAATAAAGAGGTTATAAATATATCCAATTAATGTATCGCTCTTACAACATGTACCTATCTTGGTTCGTCAGGCTTTTCTTCAAAAGTCATTGATAAACACAGTTCACTTAAAACGTTAGGCTATTTGATAATTCCAGCGTTATCAGTAATAAAATAATTTAGGCTTAAAATAATCCAATTCACTTATCGTTTCTACATTTGGGACACAGATTTATGCCTCAAGATGGGTCAGTTTTTTTACCTTTTGGTTCTAAAGTAAGGTTTATTTTCCTTCTCTGTCAAATCAGTCTGAGATGGGGTATACTTTACCTATTCAATTTTCCAACTCTAAGAATGTTTTGGCTTTTTTGCAGTAGTTGTTTTGGTGGGGCTTTACGTCATTGATGACGTAAAAAACTAAGAAATTGGCTCTTTCTGTGTGGCCTGTAGCTTTGTGTTGACTGCTCGGTACACTGTTTTGTTGGCAGATCCTCGGAACATCAGGAATGATTAGAGGCAGTAAAGTACTAAAAACACGATACTTCTTCCTTTTACACTGAATTAAATATCCAAAATTAGCGTAACTTCTATCATCGAACTTGGCCTAAAAACGTAGCTTAACTTGGTTTACTAGTTAATTAGATTATTTATAGTATATTAGTATATCCTCTTTCATCACTGATAATTGACTACAGAATCTGATATATTTCAATGCTGGAAACTTATCAAAAGGCCTTTCGCTTGTTCTCTGACGAAACACGCTATAATGGTTCAGATAAAAGACTTTTACAAGTAGCAAGGAAAAATATGTTAAAAGGTGACAATAAATCCAGCCTTTAAAAATTATCTCAAAAAGTTGTTTATTGAAGATCGATATCTTGCAGTTCCTTTCGCAGTCTCTTCACGGTTTCGTACTTTCCTTCACAATCTCTTATAACGACACAGGGCATATATATTGTTAAACATAAGTGTGTACTAATGCTGTAGAGACACTTAATTATATATATAATTGTAAAATACTTTCTTTCCCGAGACCAGACTAGCGCCTATTTTTCAATCAAACAATGAACGCACTGCCAAACTATATCAGAACAAGCGACTTTACTGAATGCAAGAGAATCATTGAGAGCGCTACCTTCGTTTAGAAGCTTTTACTTATGTATAGTCAGGAGCACTAAGATATATGCAACCGAATAACTTGTTTGCGCGTAATTTGCCACGGACAGTAGTGAAGTTTTACTAACACTTATGTCCAAAATGTCAATATTCTTTTCTCAGCTGTGTGGTTTTAGCAAATCTCGCATTGCACAACGTTGAAACAAGCACTTTTTAGTAAAGAAATTATTCAACATGACACGAGCGTGGGACAAAGAAAAAATCTGAGTCCCCGACGGGAATCGAACCCATGGCCTCCCAGATACCGGTTGGGCGCTCTAACCAACTGAGCTACGAGAGACTCGTTGTGAGCTTAGGCCATTTACTAGGTTGATACGTGACACGCGTCCTGCATACTGCTAGGATCAGCAATGTCGAAATCATCAAATCTGTAGTAAAAACAAGCACTTTTTACATCTCAAATTTGTTTGTTAAAATTTACAGAAATTCGCGGTAAAGGCGGAGACTGTCCTTATCAGAGACCAGCAGTCAACTGCGTGCAGGGACTCCTTTTCGCCAGTGAAGATGAATCAGAATGCTTTGATGACGCAGAGTGCTCACCGTCTTTCAAGTGCTGTATGCAGGGATGTGCCACCAAATGTGTTTCTCCTGTCAACTATAAGCGATGTAAGTAGGCCTCAGGCTTCTTTTATTTATGTATGGGCTTCTAGAAGATTCTGTAGCTCATAGAAAACTCGCTTGTTAATTGATCTTTATTGGGTCTCGAAGAAAGCATTACGGGAATTGCAACATCAAGGCAAGACATTTGCGCTATTTTGCCCTGCGGTGATTGATTCAGTCCGACGGGATGGTCAAAGCTTTTGCGTGTGAAATTTACGGTGGCCCTCACTCGTCAGGCAAACGATTCTCTATAGTATCACTGACCATTTAAATTGTTTATTTTTGGGGTTAACTGCTGTGGCTGATATAAAGGACTACCTAACATCGTGTCTCAATGATTTTGCCAGAATTTTAAGCCCCTACCCTATCTCCTTAGGAAGTCAGAAACAACTATTCATCCGGAATGATAACATTGTGTTTTATCATATCAATGATAACTTAAGTCGATAACTGCCAGTATGCGAAAAACAGTCGCTTTATTATATTTATCTAAATAGGTCTGGTGTGCATGCGGACGGTACCTGAGTTCAATTTATGTCCTGATGTCAAGATATAAATACTCAGTGCTGGTTCCTATGCAGTTCTTATACTAATAGTTAGAAACTTTTTGATTATGTAGAAACCCTGGTGTAAACATATGAATTCTCCTTACTGGTTCCCATTCGGTTCTTACAGTATTAGATGAGAGAAGTTGATGATGTATTAAACCTTTAAGTCCTGATGGTAACGTACAAATTCCCCTTACTGGTATCCATACATTTCTTATAGTACTTGTTGGGAGAATTCTGCAAGATATCATGATACCCCTTTTACGATAAGTTGATAAGAATCGTTGATATTTTAGGAGAACTCGCTTACTGATCTCTGTTTCTTGTCCGTTTTCAGGGTGCACCTCTCCAGTGGATCTCGCTATTGTGCTGGACACGCAGGCAAATACTTGGAGAAAGGTGTGGAAAATGACCAACAAAGTCGTTCACAAAATGTCAATCAGAAAGGATGGTACCCACGTCGCCTTGGTAACGACAGCAAAATACAGTCAGTCAATGTTGACTTTTGACCAGTTCAGTAAAAGCCACATGAACCGAGCCCATGTCTGGAGCCATATCAAGAGGATTGCACCACAAAAGGGAAGAGGAAGACTCAGCACAGCTTTGGAGAAGGCGAGGGAAATGTTTAATGAAACCAACGGTGCTAGGGAAAACGCAATCAAGGTAAACTGATGAAGTTAGGATCATGTATAAGGTTGTAGACGTACACAAACGTTGTTTCCACTCAGCAGTCCAGAATAATGTCCACTTTTGGAAACGCGCGAAACAATATCGTCAGTCAATCGTGACGTAAAAACATGGCGGTTGTCAATCCTTCCCGAGTGGACTCCAGAGGCGATGCAACTAAAATTTCCTCCTTACCAGTGAAATTAGTTTTTGAAAAAGCCACATGTAGTGGCTTAAAATGCCGTTCTAGAGGTTTTGAATAATTGGAATTAAAATTAGAGAATTGTCATCCATGTACATTGCATTCCTGGCCTTCGTCTTGGACCTATAGAGGAACGTTTTGATTACACTTAACAATTTTTCAGAGTCCTAATTGGGCGGGGAGAGAAGGAGGAGAAGGGGGGGGGGGGGAGAGGTGAAAGGGGAGTTGTTGGGGGAGAAAGAGGTGTCGTCGAAATCCTGGAACCGGTAATATTCTATGATAATAACTTTATTTTAACACGGTAAAACTTCCTTCAGCGATTCACGGCATTCTCTTGATGTATTACTAAATTCCAAGGCATTCTCTAGTCTTGATGATTCACTTAATTCTCAAAACGTATATGAGGAAATGCCTAGTGATTAGTATTGGGAATATATGGTTCGAGCTTGTAGCTGAAACAGGTTCATTGGTTGTCTTTCTCAGGTTCTTGTTGTTATCACTGACGCCAATATGGATTCAGACGAAGCCGTTCTTGTTAAAGCTGCGTCCAAGTCATTGAGGGAATCTGGAATCCTGGTACAGACTGTGGGTGTTACCATGGAGATGAACTTGATGCACCTGGTCGAAATAGCTACAAGTGATGTTTACGTCTGGCCTGGTGTTGACCGTGAGATGCTGTGGACGCTGAAGAAACTGGAGAAACAACCGTGCAAGAAACAATAAACTGAATCAAAAGTGAAATTTCAAATAAGCCCGCGTATCATTGTTAGCCGTGTAGAACTATTCTTCGATATTCTTCATCTAGAAGATAAACTCTCTTCAGCGAAATAAGCTTATTATGTTGTTTCATTCGTGCGTTTGGCCTTGAAGATATGATGATCGTTAAAGCCTGACCATTTAGCTTGTCAAGGTTACGATTTGGCAGATTTTAAAGGAGCTACACGCAAATCATTGTAACCATGTTGGATTGTCAAACTGTTGCCGTCAGTTTTTAGTTACATATCATAGTTGTACACGATATTATTGTAAATAGACGTCGAAACATGCAAAATAAATGTGCACATCGAGTGGCCAATGAAGTTGTTTTTTTCATGCGTCAATTTAATAACAAGTTAAATCATAATCTTAAGGGTGGAGCACTGTCCCTGGGAGAGGTAGGAAGTTTGCAAACGGCTACCTTCCCCGAGTATTTTGACAGGTTGACCCAAGAATTCACCGGAGAGATGAAACGTGAAGTGGGGAGTGAGAGGGTGGGGGTGGAAGGGTGAGGGTTAGAACAACCCTAGTTCAGCCGGCCCGCTAGTTATATCACAAGTCGTTTCTCAAGCCAAGTGGCTTATTAGAACGGTTTACGTTACATGAAACCAGCAAATGTACTGCCACTCTCCTGTAGTGCCAATTCGAAATGAAAGGTAGGGGTATCAAATGATCTTTGCGAGCATTTGCGAGCACAGCGTTTTTCTTTGCGAGCACGAGCATTGACAAAAATTAGCCTTGCAAGCAACGAGCACTTTTCAAAAACCTACCTCCACTAAAAACCGCGCATGCGAGCACTTGTAAAAATATGCGAGCACGAGCAAACAAACACCCACTAAAATTTTGCGAGCATTCCGAGCACTGCAACATTTTGAGGGACCATTCTTGACTCCTAAAGGTGGTCGCAAACGCTTGCGGGAGTTTCGATAATTTAAAGAGTTTTGCTTATAACGGGGTTTCGTGAATTTTATTTAATTTAGGGTGCAAATAAAGTGTTGTTGTTGTTGTTGGAAGTTTTCGAGGGAAGCTGGTCGATTATAAGAGTGACCGTAAAAAAGGGCCAACTGTAAAGTACAAGCACTGATGAACTACTTTAATCATACCTTCCTCTAACCTATGCCGCTTGGAATGGTTGACACAGTACAGAATTTATTTTTATTGCCAAGCTTTTAAAAGCTCAAAACTAATCACAATGTAATTAACAAACGTAATATTTAACGCTTAACTCCTGTCTAAAGGTCGTTGTTTGTCTTTGTTTGACGGCTTGGAAAATTAACACAACAAACTTTTGCGTTTTGTTGTAACTTGTAAAGATCAATCATCCTTCTTGGTTAGATTAAACAAGACCTTTTTCCAAACGTTCTTTTTTGGGGAACCTGGAAGGCAAAAAATACAAAGTTTATTTTTAATTTCTTTTTTACCAGCCCACACCACGGTCGGCTCTCGATTTCGAAAGGGATCTGCCGGTTACACCACTCTCCTTCTTAAAAGCCCCTGATTATGGGCCGATCTGTCTGCTAATATACAACTTCGGTTATGTGCACTGCCTCCCGATCTAAGCCGCCCTTTATCTAAATTTTCCATGTAAAGTTACTAACTTTCTCACAGAACATTTTGTCTTGGGTAAATCTTGTCATAAACCGACTAATTATAGACTGTCCACAGCCCTCTATTTTTTCATGTTTTTTTCGATCGATGAGCGCACGGTAAGAACGGCGAGAAAACTGGACGCCAGCGCAAAATTTTTCCTTCGCTCGCTTCCCCCCCCCCCCCCTCCCGCCGCGCGCTCGCTTTGTTTGCTTTTTTGCGTTGAAAAATCGAGAGGCTGTGGACAGTCTAGACTAATTATAAACAAAACAACTTGCCGTAACAGGGTCGTTTTGACATTCTTTTGAGTAGTTCCAGAAGATCTGGGAAGAAGTCGGTGTTGAATACGTTGCGAGAGTCGTGTGCAATGTCAACAAGGGTGTTCAGGCTCAGCGTCTCAGAATAGACTGCAACGGGAAAAATCTCGACTCCAGTCTTAATCAGACTTTGAGCCTCATCTTTAAGGCTCAGCATGGTGCGGTCCCACGTTTGGTCTCCGTCGGTCAAAACAAGAAGAAGCTAAATGAAAAAGAAAAAGAAAAGAACTGGGATTCATTTAATGGAACAAACCTGAAGATGCTATACGTACTTTATTGGCTCGTTCTTTCGGGGCTTAGTTAAAGTTTTTACTGTTGATCAGCCATTATTTTCAATTAAGAGCCGTTAAATTTTATTTCACTTTTGCTTTGGCTCTGTAGCAGACTTATACTGCTGTTTGAAACACTTTTTTATCCAATCTGTCCTTTTTTCCGTAGTATTAGCATTGTGCATCTTGAATAACGTACACTTCTAGTACATGTGTCCCCTTATTTTCTCTTGATGTGAGGCATATCTCTACAACAGGAGAGCTACCGAAAACAGCTTTCTGTGCTTATTTGCAATCAAAATGTTACAACAACAACTTCAGGTACCTTGTACCTAGTTGAGAAATACTTTTCTGATGATATTATTATTGTGTCAGGGCTACAAGTACCTTTGATCCTTAAAAAATTTGGAAGTTTCTCCCTTGTTTTCAGTTGCAATTGTTCCCTAACATTTTCACGCCAAAGTTCCTTTAGTACTAAAGATATCCCTTGTTCCCATTAAATAAATGACAACATTCCTTTATTCCTAAAGCACCTGGAAGGCCTCATTTGTGTTGTTTTTGCTTTACGTTGCTGGTTTGTTGTTTGCGTTGTTGTTGGTTTAGTCGAAGCATCACCTTTTTTTAAGGCTCGTAATAGTGATTTTCCGAACTGTTTGCTATAAATTTCATTTACTGGAGTGTAAAAGCTAACTTGAGTAAAAGCATGAGGTATCAATATTTATAACCTTACCTTATGAGCATTCTTCCTCGCACCTCCCGATTTGGAAAAGACCTCTTTTCGTGCCATGCGCAGAGCCAGATCAATGCGAGTCTGTCCGCTGATGAACTGCAGGCTATCAACAACCTTCGTCACGTGATCTTGGGTGACGTTGTTTCCATGGAGAGTGTTCAAATTCAGCTCAATGTGAGGCACGCTGTCAATCACAATGACACCGACATGGGTTTTTCTTTCCGAGATGGTAAAGAGAGTCAGTGTCTTGTCCACCATCTTCTTGATTTTGTTAAAGTTTTCAAGGCCAACACTCTCTGATGAGTCGATCATGAAAACGAGGTCCATGGGCGTTTCACACACTGCGTGAAAAAAAGTATTACAGTGTATAATTAGTGTAGTCTTTCACATGTGACATTACTACTGTTTCATGCGAGTAGAGATTACAAGAAGAATGACTTATCATTTTTTCCTGGAAAGCTAGGATGTGACCACTCGAATAAAAGCTATTGAGCAGTACTTTCATGTGGTACTGTTTATTATGCTATAGAAGGTGGTTTTACCTTTTAAGTCTGTGGATAAAAACCTAGCATTTGACTATTTAAATGAAAGTGACTGAGTAGTTCTTGAGTTGTAGTATTGTTTATTTTGCTTTTAAAGGTGATTCTAACTTTTAAATCTATGGATGAAACTCTCAAGTGTAACCATTATACAAGCTGTTGAGAAGAAGTTTTATTTAAAAAAAAAAAAAAAAAAAATGAAATGTGATTTGGCACTTTGGGGTGATGGGGTTGAAACAGAAGCTACTATGCTTTCCTCTGCTTTTGTCTTCTGCAAAACCAATTAAAGGTGTATCCTAAAAAGAAGTACTTTAAGGAAATTAAAATGTATTAGTGGGAAACTACTGGCAAGAAGGAATAAAGAACGAACGAATGTTTATAAAAATCATTTTGTGTTATTGTTTCAGATCGTTGGTAACAAACACGGTTAAAAAAAGTCAAAAGCATTACTTTTGTATTTGTGCCCAGGCTTGCCAGGTTTGGGTTGAACAGCCGCTTGGCACGTCATGTAGCAACCATTGTAACAGCACTTGTGCTCAGACTCCTCGCCATTGTCGCAGTCTACATCCACCGCGCATTCATGAGTGACTGGTATCGAACAGCGTGAAAACCACTTCATTGGAGGACATTCGCCGGTATTTTGCACTATGGAAAGAATATTGTAGCAAAAGAACGTTGAACACTGGCAGGAAGTAAAACTTTCAGGAGGAGTAAAGTTCTAAATGTAACAAAGGTAAAGAAATATCGAAATAGGCCATACAGGCATACACCACATTTTCTCAATTAAACGTCACCTGAGTCTAGTACAAATTTATCTTGGTGGACCCAGCGTTTTTTGACTCCTTATTCCTTATTTTTGACAGCCATATATACCTTGCTATTATACCTTGAACAGTCCCCTTGAACAAATACTTGAGGGCCTTCTTTACAACTGCACCTTGTAGACCCAGAGTTTTCTAGAGACCATGCTCATGCAGCGAAGTTTTCGTAAAGTTAGTTCACATGGGGACCTAAAGTACTCTATATGCAATCATGATTCATTTTTTTCTTAGAGTTTACTAGAGTAGAAAAACGCCACAAAGGTATACGTAAAAACTAGCCACTCTATAGCCTGTTCCAGGCATTCGGTTAGTTTTGGAGCAGCACGAAAAACGGCGAGTGAAAATAAGGTCCACTCACCGAGTTTCGCGTTTGTCCCGTTTGTCGTTCTGTTCCCCAACTAACCGAATGCCTGCGGGGCAGGCTAACTTACCACTTAAAGGAACAAGCGTAGCTAAAACCGCGTAATTGTGGATTTCCACTGACGCGTATTTCTTTACATCCGTTAAAAAATTTAGAGACAATGTATGAACGGCTTGCGTACACGTTTACGCAAGCCGTTCGTACATTGTCTCTAATTTTTTCACGCCCGTAAAAATTTACGCGTCAGTGGAAATCCACCATAAGGCTCAACCTCGTCCCTGGGAACGAGGTTGTGTAAGGCTCTCATGTGCTTTAAAAGAACGACGACCATGAAACCATTTTAGGCCAACTTTTTTAAGACAAGAGCTTTTCCCGCCATTTAGAAGCCGATCTGAAATCAACGCTGAAGGGTATTTGGGCAATTTGCCATCTACGTACAAACGCACTGAACATGTTTCTTAATAAAAACATTACAATGAACGCTTATCAATATAAACATTGATGACAGGGTCAACTTCCTAATTCATTCCCCCTGAAAGAATCTGAAAAGGTGAAATGCACACGGTCGTTTTCTATGAAATAATATCCAAGATAAAGGGAACGCCCCTTAGCCAGAAGCTGAAAAATTTTAATTTCTAAATCTTTTTATGCTATTATCTTGATACCCAAAATCTCTTCTCGGGTAAAACATACGGCCATGCGTCCAACTAACACTGGAATGCAGTTTATACCAAAACTCCTTGATATCATACGTATCGTTTCAACAACCCATGGATCTTGTTATTAAACAAACAAATTTTTCACACGGTTTCTGTTATTTCAAAAATTAAAACATTCAACCCCTTTTGGCTAGTAGCCTCTATTTATATAATCTAAAAATCCTCTGCTGTGTCAACAGATAAACAGTTTCCATTGCACAGATGTACAGCCGGTTATATTTAACACACTTGTAATTAAATCTGTCACTGAACTGTGTCTGCTAATAATAAAACCGTTATCTAAGAATCCATCTTTGTAATACAGGCGCTAAGCTTACTTTGTAAGCTTTCATTTAAGAACATTTTTGCTGCCAAAAATAAAACGGATTAGCGTGGTTCGGAAAAAAAGCCCGTCTTATGACTTACTGCATCTTACGGATAAAAATGATTGACAATCTTCTATAAAAGAACACAGAAAACATTTGATCTGCACCGATCGCCGCACTGTAAGTCAATAAAATACCAAATACACACATTTGAACCAACAAACGGCGTTACATTAACACGGTTTTGAGCAAAAAGAAACAAACTTCTTTACTTTATCATAAAACTAAAGAACAGAAAACTAGGAACGAGGGTATATACGCAAACAAAGAAGTCTTGCATAATCGTTGTTAAGGGCTTTACTACGTCAGAGATAAGACCATTTTGCAAAACTCTCCGTTAACTTACATGATTCATCGTCGAATTCGCTCTCGGAGCAGAGCAAAACGCCGAAAAGAGACACAAACACTGCAACTGCAATCAAGCGCATACTGTCTTCAGTTCAGACGAGGCCAGAACTTCTCCTTTAGGCAAATCTTTCCTCGGGTAGCGACCAGAATTCCCACCGCTCTTTAGGTGATAGTGATAACCCCTTTACGTCTCTGACAGGAATAAAAGTTGCCCAATAAGATTGTCATAACAAATTTGACTGACAGGTCACGAGCTTCAAAATTAGCCAATGAAGCTCTGGTTTAGAACAATCAATTGCCGATGGCCAAAACAAAGGAAAGGTGCTCAGATAAATAAAAACATACGTTGTTAGGAGTTTGATAGGACATAATCAAATATCAGTAGCGCAAAGTATTTAGTAAAAGGGTTTCAATCTAAATTGTCAAGAATTGGAATAAAACGGAGCAACGAAGAAAAAACAACAACAAAAGAATGCACATCTCTACAAAGACCAGTAGACCAATATAGATCATGTAAATGGGTAGAAAAGTAAAAGAGCAAAAGGAAAAAAAGGAAAAATACTGATCACCAAAAAGAAATTCAATTACTTACCAAATAAATTCCCGAGAACGAATTCTCTGCAGCATTTTGGGGTTTTCCTTCTCTGTGTCATTTGCCACAGACACCTCTAGCTTGATAAAAATTAGCTTAAGTAATGCACTTCAATAAAAAATATATTTTAAACAACAAACAAAAGAACATTCAAAAACATTTCTTGACATGTTGTTTCTTCACCATTGACGTTACCATTTCGTTTCTAGAAATGAACGTCAATAGCGGTTGTCAAGGCCAGTAATGCGCATGTCATTAGTAGCGCATTACTGGACTTTATATGTTGCCTTTCATATCACGTGATCAAATACGAACACTCAAGACAAGACCACTTCACTCACCTCAAATATCTTGATTCCTGTCAAAAAATGATAAAAAAGAATATTTAATTAGAGTAAAAGAAAATGATTTGGTAAAAAGGGGTTTATTTAATTTTTTTTACCGCAAATGACTTTTGATACGTCCTCCGCCAAGACAACAAGTTCTTCGAAGAGATCTGTGGTAAGAACATTCTCCTGTGTGCCTGCAATTTCTATCAGCTCATCTTCATCAATGTCTTCATCTGAACCAACTCCCACAACATAAATCTTGATTCCTTTATCTCTGAGAGGCTGGGAGGCCTCCTTTAACGACGTAAAACTGCCTTGGTCTTGGGTTTGTTTTCCAGCGGTTAATAGAATAATAATCTGTAAATAAAATAATAACAAACTAATTTAGGCATTCTTTATACGTAGTATTTCAGTTCGGTTAAATGTAGTCAATGCTTGCGACAACACTAAAGAGGCAAATTATTCTACATTGCAACTTGCAGAGCGAGATTCAGAGCGATTTCAGTGACATTTCTGAGTCTCAACTGAATATGACCGGTGTAAACTAGGCCCAAAGTAAATTGTCCTGATTGCAAATCGGCAACGGCCCCGTAAGTGGTATACAGTCATAAGTATTGTTAGAGTCACAAACCTTCAGTGTATTGTTATCATTTACTCTCATTCCCGCCTCTTTAGTAAACAGCCGTTCATTTGCTAGTATTAATGCTTTGTCTATGAAGCGCTCTCCTCCTTGTGGCACCAGATTGTCAATCAAGTCTTGTACGTTTTCAGGAGAAAGATTATCACCTTGGAAAGTGTTGAAGTCCATAGCTAGCTCGGCTTCTGTGCCATATGTGATTATACCAACGTTACTTCTTTTTGGACCTATGTTGAAAAATTCCACCAGAGCATTAGCGTAGTCGATAACCTGAAATGATAGAAAGAATATCCAAGAGTTATTGGAAGATTCCGTGTCCTCAGTACTAGTCTCTCCAAAGTTTCTAAATAAAATGGAGAAAAGGACTTCTGCATTCTACGTCTGGCAACGTCTGTTGCTCAAAATATACACCCAAGGCCCGTTAAGGTGAAATTTTTCTCATCTGGCGCAGTCCAACTGTTTTACTTGCTGGATATTTTTCATCATTGCTGCTTAGAGAATTCTTTCACGATAAAATTTATAAGTTTGCATGTGCCGTTAACATACAAGAAGGGCAAACCTCGAGCCAGTTTCTGCTAATGGCATCGGACGAGTCCAGGATAATACCAAGATCAGTTGACTGGGTACAGAGAATCTCTGCAAGAAAAACAAGATAAAATAAAGTAATTAAAAATGAGTTAAAAAAATAATATAATTATCATTATTTTCGACCAAAGATTCGCACAAATGGCAGGTCACAGGACGCCAGGACAAATCAACACAAAGCCTACTTGTAACGTAAGGGTGCAGATCAGCTGTATGGACCACACCCAGTTCTTAAAATGACTACAGAAGAACTGTGCTACCTTTGCTAAAGATATTTGCAAAAGCTTTATAGACTGCGTGGCTCTTTTCACTACTCTGAAATAGCAGTCCGTCTCCATGGGGACGTGCCAGAACCGACGAGGACGTAAAAAACACTGGCCTAAACCAACATCAATCAATGCTAAACATTAATTCACATCTCATCAAGTGGGTAAGTGAGGTAAGTTAGAGCGTACAACATCAGTTTAGCGACATGCACTGATCTCTGATCACTGCGGGGGCAGAAGGCCAACTCATTTATGATAGTGAAGAGCGATAATTAGTCTTCGCTATCAACATTCCACGAAAACTATTACTGACAAACGTGGAGTATACACTGAACTGCCAAGGAGAATCGAAAGGAGAAACCAGGAAAGACCAAAGGTGCTTTCTATTTCCGTGACAATTAAGCAAGCTAAAGCGTGTTCGATAAAACTGATAAAGACTTTTTCTTCGTCATATAAAACAATTTATTTTCAACACTAGATTCGGAACTCTTTACAAATGGAATGTGGAGTACCTGGCCTTATTCTCACTAAATTTCGCGAGTACTTAATTTCGCGAAAATTCAAGAGCCATATTTCGCGAGTACTTAATTTCGCGATTTTGAGAGGAAGGTACAATTGGCGTGTATTAAATTTCGCGATTTTTATCTATTCTTCAATATGAAGCTTTGACCTCGAAACTGTACTCATAATTAATATGAAAGTCATCGTAAAAGCAGTAAACGAAACAATATACACATAACAAAACATAAGGTATTCAACAGTCTAAATCCCTAATAGGTTCCTCTACGACTGCAAGAGCGAGATTTTGAGGAACTTGGCGGCAGAGAACAGTATACGAACAGTGCGACTGATAGAGTGGGAGATAACTAATGGATAAAATTAAACAAAAAAAATACTAAACATGAAGCTCAGACATGTTAGAATAACCATGATAAAACACATCGAGTTTCATTATTTTTTATATTATCAGAACGATATTAAATTTCGCGATTTTAAACTTCGCGTGTCCTATATTTCGCGAGTATTAAATTTCGCGATTTTTTCAAAATCGCGAAAATCGCGAAATTTAGTACTCGCGAAATTAAGTGAGAATAAGGTAATAATTAGTGTAATTATTTCCATCCAGTTTCACTGAAAGTCTTAAAAATACTAATCTTCCTCTTTAAAAGTCAAGACGACTTTCTTCTCAGTGGTTTACCTCAGAAAAGAGCAAATTGCAAGTTTATAAAACAACGGAGTGTTTGAAAGGGTTATCAGTACGAAACTGATAATTGCTTCGACTCCCAACTTTCAGTTCTCATAAAGGGTCAATAAAAGCAATAAAAAAACTTGAAATAAACTCTGAATAGTGGTTCATGTTGGACAAAAACTCAAATATTTCGGTGTAAATCACACGGTTTAGGCTTTCGATATTCCATGCGTTGTTCATGTCGGCTCCGACAAAAGAAGTGCGTGATCAGCAAAGCTAAAAAAACTGATTGGAATTTTCTTGATAAGCCGAAATGCGCCAATGTTTCTAAAGATAACACAACTGGGCTTAAAAGACGTATCACGCACGAAAACTACGAGACGTTTTTAGTTGGCAGGACTTACAAAATTCTACAGTAAGTTTTTAATTACGACTTTACTTATTCTTAGCCACAATCCTGGTCACAATACAGTTCACATATGTCCTTAATATACTTTCCGTGACCTTAGTTCTTTTTTAGCGCCGGTATTTTCAAAGAACACAGGAGAAATGCTTAAAAAAACTCACCTTCTTGAGCCGAAATTCCTGACTCCATCCAGAACAACACGCTACAGAAAACAAGTACTCTTGACCAAAGCATGCTTAACTACTGGATCTTCTATAAAAACCTACTGAACAAGCAACATCTCATGATCTCAGCCAGAGTTTGATGGCTACACAGTATGTGTTGTATGGCGGGGGTTGTTTGTATTCTGAGAGATAAAATTCTTGAATGTTCATACTTTAACAAGTTAGTTGACATCATAATTCACACGTCAACGTTCGGTAAATATCCTACCGTGTTTATCAGTGATTGACTCGACACTCCGCATAAAGGACCATAAAGATAATGGCTGTTTTCACACCAGAGACGGACAAATCGACTAGACGGACAAATCGTCTTAGTGTGAAAACGGGACGGACACGATTTTGGACAAACAAGCGTCTGAATTTGTCTGTCGATTTGGCCATCTAGAAAGACGATTTCTCGAGGACGACATGGTCGTCTAGACGGACAAGTCGTCCAAAAGCAGTCTTAAAGTTTTCACTAGACGAACAAATCGTCAGACGACTTGTCCGTCTTCTAGAGTGAAAACGGCCAATTTGTAGTAATACGGCTGATTTCAAACTTGAGTCGCCGATTGAGTCACTGCCGTTTTGCGACTAACGTGTCTATCGCAATCATGTTTTGCCAGCGGCTCTACCCGGCAAATTTGCAACCTCTTGCAATTCAAGGCCTTCAAGTTGGCGGATTTTGAAATTATATACCAAAATTTTGTTGTGGCACGTGGCACGTGACCACCACTAAAATAAACGACGTACCGTACTTCGGAGGCGCCCTTTTCATCCCCTTTCCCTTCCAAGACCACGAACTCTGTCGAAAACAGTGACATAGAGCTGTCACGCCATATAAAGGGGTAACACGGTTAAGTCTCATTCCGTTTTCCTTGAGTTCTGTCCCTGGGCATTTGTAAGCTGACAGAAAAAAATAGCGCCGTTTGTCCCTTGTCACTTAGACTGACAACGTAAATAAAGAATGCAAGAGAAAGAGCGAGCGCGGAGTGCGAGCTCGCGCCTCCGGCTATCGCGCAACTCCCGCGCTTTGCGTTCAGTTCTTTTGCAAATTTTCGCGCGCAGTTAACGCTTGAAGAAAAAAAGAGGAAAAGAAAAAAAGTTAGTAGAGGGCTGTGAGCAGTCTATTGTCAGTTATAAGTCACATGCACTTCAGACAAAAAACCGCGAAAAATCGAACCTACTTGCTAGCCCGCACAGAGTGGTTCATTGGCACTCGTTGGAAAACTAGCTCAATCTACATCCGTAGAAATGCCGCGCGTTGTCGCTCGCGTAATTTGTCATGCATCGCGCGCGCCGCGCGCCAACTCCGAAACCGCGAACCACGCATAACCAGACGAATAAGAAAATTGAAACCAATTGTACATACCGCATGTGTCAGACTAGGCCAGTCACGGTGTCATGTTTCGTCACAAAGGCAGCTCTTCTGACGGGCCAACTCTGAGTCCAGTTTGAGTTCACCCGTAAAAGCGGGATGCCTTTTGAACGAGCCTGAACATTTTGCTTGGGCATCCGCAAGGATCCTGAAAACATGACTCTTCTGATGGCTTTAACCTCGGTATTTGTCTTTGGTCTGCTTATGGGAGGATTACGCGCCCGTAAGTATTAAATATTCATGTCTGCATAATAATGTCATTGAGTAAATCTCACGCGACTTTTCTTTATCATTGTATCAAACAGTCCAAATACAATGAAAAGTTTGGTTTTCTACGTAACACAGAAGACCTTTAGCTCGTATGTACGAACTCTGTTGGCAGTTTGAAGTTTAATCCGCGGGTTTAATAATGCTTTAGTGAAGGTAATCTGTCGGAGATTATGCTTGCGCTGTAGCGTGTGAAATTCTCCTTTAATCGAAAAGTGTTTCTCGATTATTAATAATAATTGCGACAACGAAGTTTAACAACCTTATCCTGGACTACCAAGTAATATAGAAGTACATATAGCTATGGTCTTGTCTTATTTCCAAGGATCGTTCACAAGGATAATAAATTGACGAACACAACAACGGGTTAATTGTAGTCTTCGGTTTTGCGCTACGGAAGTCACACATGTCGACATGCAGTTGACAATTTTACTGTGAGCTTTTTTTAGCAGTTAGAAATCTTTGGATGTAAAGCATTCCAAAACATTGTCTTCAATATAAAACAAGTAAAATATACTATATTTGATTCGATATAATCAGGCACAAGAATTGTATTTGACTGTTTTACTGAAAATACATGTGAAACCGCGTGACATTCGAAACGTCACGCAACACGCAACTGACTGATATATATGAAGGTAGTAGAGGGGCGCGAAATGTGGAAAGACAGTTCCCCCCTATATGAAACGCTATCTGCTGAAAGAGCTGTTATTAACCATAAAGTTTATCGTGAAACGGAATCGAGTTTTTTGTTTTTCATGAACTCTGATTTTATGGTCGTCACTCTTACAGTATTTATTCGAATAAACGCCGCAGCGTTTATTAAATTTTTCGCGATTCCAGTGCGGCGTTTATTCGAGGGCGGCGTTTATACGAGGGCGGCGTTTATTTAAAATTCAATTTATTTCTTGCAAACAACAGCATGGTAACTGAAAATTTGAACTTTGAAAACAGGAACATGTTGTAGTACTTGTCTCAAAAGCCATTTTCAATACCTTAAAACATTGTTACCATCAAGGAAAATAATTATTTTAGGCCTGCTCAAACTTGATATTTCACTGCATTTGCTTTTTGAGTCTATAATACGAATAAACGCCACATCGTGATGCGGCGTTTCTTCGAGGGCACGGGTAAATTAATACGTAAAAGGGCATGGACTGAAACGTGAAATGACCGTTTGACAGTTACGTGAAACGCCCTGATCAATAGGGAACGTAGATATTTATTATCCACGATCAGCAAGAATACAGATGACTGGTGAGTTAGTCGAGGGTTGTGAGGAGCAAAACTTGTCATTCTAGCACAACCTTGCTTAGAAATGGTATAATTTTTTTTAACTTCAAAAAAATACTTTGGAGTAGGGATAAATTTAAGCGGTATCATGGGAGAATACCATTTTTAACCAACGACAACTACAAATGGAGCGACAACAACAACAAGAACACCAAAAAATTATATTGCTTAGTTACTGTTCACCCCCTAATCCTCTATCAATCTATCTAGGCCTCTCATCATGTAAGCTTTCCCAAAATCCATCAGAAGATTTTTTGTTTTAAACAGGAAATAAATGTAGAGACGCTCTCTGATATATGGCCCTAAGGGAAAGGTATAATCAAGTAAAGATGGCTGCCCTGTCTTAAGCTTATTATCGTTATTTTGGGCAGCCAGTACTGACAGTACTCAAGCTTAAACTTATAAATTGTAAGAATGTGGGTTCACATAAATTGTTGATGTTGTTGTAGTCTCACTGAAAAATGGCTGTTCCACTAAATTTAGAACTCTTCTCAAATAATCAACAGAGGTAAAGATGGAGTTCGTGTATTTGTCGCTTTCTGTCAGCCTTATTTTATTTGCTAAGACCGAAGCCGTATTTTAAAAAGTTTTCTTTAACCAGTAATACTTGTGCTTTCCTTACAGAAAATACAGTGTGTCCCAAGGTGACCAAATATGGCGCAGAATGCCCAATGGACGTGGATAATGAATGCCTGTCAGACCAGGAGTGTTCCACTGGCCGCAAATGTTGTCCATCACCATTCGACGACGAGGCTTGTCAACTGCTGTGCTTAGAACCGGAACCACAAAGTAAGAAACTTCAATTAAATATTTAAACCTGAACTGCAATTTAGAAACTTCAATTTAAATCTCAACCACAAAAAGTGAGAAACTTCAGGTTAAACCTGGGATAAAAAGTTGCGTTACAACAATTTTCTGCAAGCAGGTGAACTTTTCCTCGCTCATATTTGTCCTATTTACTTTTTGGTCCACGTAAAACGGAGATAAGGACACGAAAAAGTGGCCTGATCAAATCAAAAGTTACAAGTTGAGAGGTAACCACGTTTTTTTGCTTTCTTAGCCTCCTGTCCTGTTATTGTGGATTTTGCTTTCATTTTGGATGGCTCAGGAAGCATCTCCAGATCAAACTGGGGCCGAATCAAAGACTTTGTTAAGCGAATCATTGACTCCTTTGCTGTTTCTCCTGGAGGAAGCCACTTCGCTCTGCTTGAGTACAGCGATGAACCCAAAGTGTATCTGAGATTTAACGATTTTTCTGGTGCACAACTCAATGGTGTGAATGTCAAGCGAAAGGTGGAAGAAATCATTCAGTCTGGAGGGAAAACATTCATCGACAAGGCGCTAATCTTGGCGAATCAGGAAATTTTCACACAGGAAAATGGCATGAGATCAGGCGTCAAAAAGGTCAGTCCAACGAACACTTTAATTCAATAATTTTCCCAACGAGATAGGGGATGATAAGTAAGAGCCTCTTGCCTCCGTAGCTGGCTATTTTGTTGGAGTTAACGTGCGCGCGAACAAGCGGCGAAGCCGCGAGGGGCCTAGGGAGAATAACCTCATGAGCTCAGTTCTTCTTATAATGCCAGTCAGCATACAGTATTTTAATTGGTGACTATTGGCCAACTCACAATCTGATTGGCTACACGGCCACCTAGCATCGATGATTAGCATAACCTGGTAACTAACTATTGGAAAACTCGCGTTCTGATTGCTACACAAGCACCTACTGTCGATCGATTATAGGCTCTCGGAACGCGCGCGGCATTGTGGCTGAGATTTAGGCCTATAAAAACCCCCTCAATAAATCAAGTTCAGCAATATTCTATATTTCACTGGGTTATGCTAAAACAATTAGAGTGTTCGCTCTCGGTTTCAATAGACTGTGATAGTTGACTTGGGTCTTGCCCTTTTGCCCAGCCTCGTCCCAAGCATCTTACCGTTGATTTGCATAAGTAATAAAGTAACGCTCTCACAGAAGTTCTGCAGAAAAGAGGTAGGGTGTTCGAAGTCTACGATAGTGAAAAAGATATCTATGTCCAATGGCTATTTCTGAGCCTTAGATTCGAAGTAGCGTTTCAGTTCGCGGGAGTGTTATATTTCCTTCACTAACGTGAACATCTAAACTTGCTGTAGATGGCTTTAGTGTTAACAGACGGCACCCAAACACCAGAGCCCAGCCCAGGAGAATCAGAGGAAAACCTCATTGGTGCAGCACAACTGTTACATGACAAAGGCATTGATGTCCTGGCGCTTGGAATCGGGAAAGACGTCAACCCGTTTCAGTTATTGAACATAGCTTCCGACGAAAACAACCTATATGTGGCCAAAGTGTTTGATGAAATCCTGGATGTGGTGGGGGAACTTACCAAGCGCGAGTGCCTAGGTGAGTTAAAAACCAATCTTGCAACCGACTCTTTTTTACAGGTAGCCGTGGTTATTTAGTTGCAGCAATGTAAAGCGTACGTGTAGAGCTTTTCAACTACTCGGCAAGGCTTTCCCTAGCGACGTTCTCATTTCTATATACCGTACCGCGTCGTCGTAGTTTGCTAAAACTCTAAATTAGGAACGGAACGCCGTCTCGAGAAACATTGAGATTCTCGGGAAACTACAATGGTTAAAAAAACGAAAAAAACAAAACAAACAAACGACAACAGCAACATGCGTACGACACTGATCTTGGTATATTTCTTAGGCAAAACATCAACGTGGAATGACCATATTTCGTGTAATAAAAAACATGAAACAAATTGCGTAGCGAGCGTTTCCGTACGAATGAAGAGCTTTCCACATTTGGCCGCGCGAAAATTGGGGCGATAAATAATTTCACATCTAAGTAATGACTTTATTGTTTAATAATCACTATGATTTAATCGTATAGCAGCTCATATGGCAGAAACAAAGATTACGCTGGAAATGAAAGTACGGTAGCTGCATGTGGACATGCACCTATAAACGAAATGCAATTTTTTTTCAGCTTGCTCCGAGCCTGTCGATGTCGTATTTGGAATTCCGACTTCTCAGACCATTCCACCCGATCAGTTTGAGAGTATCAAAGGTTTTGTGAGCCAGACTATTGATTCATTTGATGTGGGTCCCATGAAAGTACACGTGGGCTTTGTAACCTACAGTGGATCCGCCCAGACAACTCTGGAGATCGATCAACTAGACTCAAAAGACGTCCTAAAAGACTTCACAAGTCGGTTGACCCAGCAAGGCAGGGAAGTCAACGTGGTCTCTGTACTGGACGAAGCTTTTCGCTCCGCTTTCAGCATCTTTGGCGGTGTAAGACAGTCCAAGCCTAAAGCATTTATACTTCTGGTCCCAGAAGGGTCAGTCAGCAGTCAACAGGAAGTGTTTAATGCCGCCGCTAGACTGAAGAGCCTCGGAGTGAGGTTGCTTACTGTTGGAATTGGTAGAAGTATTGATCAGAACCTTTACGAGCTCGCCTCAACACAGCCCCCTTCGAAGTTCTTTTATGACGTTCCAAATCACAATGATCTGAGCGCAAAAAGTAGGGATGTTGCAGAGGTGATTTGTAAAGGTAATTTGTGCGATGAAGAATGTTTTTCACTCCGGCGGTCGTGGCTTTAGTTTTGCAGGAATTTTCGACAAAAGTATACGTTCGCATTCCAAGCAATTATAAAAGGAAAAAAGGAACCTTTGAGTTTCCTTTACTCTTGATGTACTTCAGGTAAAGAGATACAACTGTTGATTTTATAGTTTTCACCTGATCTTGTTCCTAACCAAAAGCTAGTTTATTATCACAAATTGAAGTTAGGGATTGGGCATCTTAGCTAGGGCGGAACAATGTAGTAAACGGTCACAAACAGAAACAGGAACAGATAATCAAGAGAAAATAGATAGATAGAAACTTTATTAACGTGTAAAAAACCACTCAGCTCGGGAAAACCCATACTACATGTAATTTTGGTCATTTGGGGTCACGAAAAAAATAGATTCTAAAAAAAACAATTAAAAAATAATAAAACCATGTAAAATATCAAACAATAATATAAAAATAGAAAACGGCTCGACTGGTACTGGTACTGGTATTCCACTGGTACTAAGTCAAGGTGGAGGTTTTTAGGCTGCTCGAGGGTCGCACAGGACTAAAGCACGTTTTATGTCTTGCAGGTGATGTCGGCAAGTGTCCGCTTCTTCCTCCTCCTCCACCAAACTGTCCTCAGGGCCTTGAGCACGAATGTGATGTTGATGCTGACTGTAGGATGCAGGGTGGCCAAGCGCCATTGTGTTGCCTAGGCAGCTGTGGGGGACGACAGTGTCTCGGCCAAATCAGAAGTAAGTTGTTTACTTGGTGGATTCTCATGTAATTCCTTTGATAAGGGCAGCGTGTTGTTGTTGCGGTAGGCAAGGAAAGAAGGCTTGTCTATTAAGCGCCATGAATGTTTGCAAATGATATCTTTCCAGCGGAATATTTAAATTGTGGAGAATAGTACCGTTTTTTTTTTTTCATTTCATTTTTTTCATTTTATTAATTTATTCCATTGTTTCTCACTCCGTTTTTGTCGTCAAGCTTTGATAAGAGGGGTGCCTATTTATTTTTATATCAGTTAGACAATGTATGCTTTGTTCAAGCGACTAGCTTGTTTTGAAAACCGCAATACAGTCGCCTGTAAATTCGCACGGTAAGGAAGAACCACTCGAACCACCATGATGGCGTGATAAAGTAAACAAAAGTGTTGTTTTTATTCCAACAGGCTGCTTCGTTCCAGTGGATATCGCCATTGCAGTCGAGAATTCAGATACCATAACAAGCAGTGACTTCAGCAACATCAAACGTTTCCTTAAGCAACTCGCTCGACGATTTGCCAGCCCAGATATTCGCTTTTCGTTATTAGAATACGGCAACAGTGCTACCGTGCTTGCAGACTTTCGCAAATCTCAGGACCAAATCTCTCTGGAAAACCTCATAGACAACATGGCGAAGAGCGCGGACACCGGGCGAAGGGTCGACATTGCTTTAGAAACAATCAAAGAAAAGATTTTTAGTTTAGAAGGCGGAATGAGACAAGGGCATCCTCGATATCTTCTATTTGTTAGCTCGGATGACTCGACTGCCGATTTCAGTGTTCAGGACGGCCCTGGAAAACAGCTTAAAGACTTAGACGTGACCTTCGTTGCCATAGGAACCAATCGTGACGTCCCTGGAGAATTTTTGCAGAAACTAGCTGGTGATATTCAATTTATCTACGTAGCTGACGAAACAAGCTTACTTGGTGACTTGGTGTTGGGTGATCTGTCACAACAGATGTGTACAGGTAGGAGATTCTTAACGACGTTTTTTTCCTTTTAGAAATGAACCCAGGTTTTTATTTATTCCCACCAGAAGTGTTTTTTTTTTTAATTCGTTCATTTTGTCGCTTTCAGTATGTCAGTTACATGTACTAAAGATGTACGTCGCGTTCTTCCGCGAGAATAAACAAATATTCTTTTGGAGAACAAAGTTTTTATAAGTCAATGAGTCAACGAGTCAAGAGTCTGTGTTTGAAAATAGTGCTTCCTTTACTAAAAAATAAAAGTTAACCACAAGCAAACTGGAGTGGTACTAACCGAAACCAAAGTTGAGTGCTTCTAAACAAATTTGTATACAGGAAAACCGTAATAGATAATCCACTTTCTGTAAAATCGCCTTGACTCATTGACTCATGACTTATAGCCTCATTTGACTCACAAAACAGGGGACCTCGTTTGTTTGACATTTTCTTGAATTTATTGCAGTTTTGAGCAAATTTTTCAGTTTACCATGCTTGGACTGGTCACTTTCTCCCTGACCCTTGGGGTGGCAGTAAAAAAAAATAATTTTTCATCTTTCGCATCTCCGATCCAAAAGTTTTTGCGAATGGTAGTCTTGTTAACGACTGGTCACAATTTTCTTCCTAGAGAAGCCTGGAAAATGTCCAGACGTTGCAACACCGGATCCACTGGTTTGCCAAGTCGAACAACCCGACCCAGAGAAGACAATTGTGTGTGGACTATCGGCGAATGGAAGTGGCGCGTCTGTGAATTATGACTGGGACTGTCCCGGCGAGTCCAAGTGCTGCGCGGATCCGGTAACAGGCTGCTTTCAGGTCTGCGTCGATCCACAGAATGGTAAATACCTTGCTAGCCTTATATTCTTAAAATGTAAAGCAGTTTCTACCTCCTGGGTAATAAATAACCTTTAGAAAATGACTGCGCCCGCGGTTTTCGTTATGGAAATTGCTAACGAACGTGAATTGTCTTGTTGACGCTGTCATTGGTCTTATGCAAAAACGCCCACTTCTGGTTTTCATTTTTAGTTAGATTTTGAAGCGTAATGAGCAAGGGGTTACAAGGCATTGTTTAGATAACGGCTGCGAAGGAGACTTATGAACTGGCAGAAAACAGTTCACACAGTTATTAATTCGGAGTACACGACTTTCAGTATATGTTTTAATTTTCGCCTTCAAAGTGGAATGTTTGCATTTAGCAGCGACAGTTTTGGCAGAAACCATTTGCACGAACATTGTACGTTTGTACTCTGAGCGGATGGTGACAAATATTTTGTTGTGAAATATTTTGACGTACTCGTGTATACTCGTTTAAGTCGAAGCGTCCTTTAGATTTGACTACGAGTACGAGATCGACTGCGAGTACGACTTTGGAATTTCAAAACAATTGTATCCCCCGAACTGTAAGTCTTTCCTGTTGCTGACCTACACATAGATAAACGTTAGGGATAAGATTGGTGTGATAAGTGATTATAGGAGCCAAACGAATTTGGAATTTGGAATTTGAAAACTCGTACTCGACCTTTGACTTAATCAAGTATACACGAGTACGTCAAAATATTTCACATCAATTTGTCAGAATCTTGTCACCATCCGCTCAGACTTAACTAGGAGCAGGGATGGCGCAGTGGTGAGAGCGCTCGCCTCCCACCAATGTGGCCCGGGTTCGATTCAGGCCCGGTGTCATATGTGGGTTGAGTTTGTTGTTGGTTCTCGTCCTTGCTCCGAGGGTTTTTCTCCGGGTTCTCCGGTTTTCCTCCCTCCACAAAAAAAACCAACACTTCCAAATTCCAATTCGATCGGGAATACACGGCCCCACAAGTTTATAGCTTTAATCCTTACCGTGTCTAAATAAAGTTAATTTTTTTAAGCCATGCCATCGCACTGAACCGTAAAACGTCTTGTCTTCTCTTGCGGTTTCTTATTGAACAACAATAAAGAACATGTTATCTTTGCTGTTTCAGTTTGCGACAAACAGTTTGACTTGACGATAGTTATGGAGAATTCAGCGCTTATCGGTGAAGAGCAGTTTGACAAGGTGAAAGATTTTGCCAAGCAATTTGTCGACGCATTTGATATCAGTGACAGGGGCACTCACGCAGCTGTTGTGAGCTACGGAACCAGGCCTGTTACTCACACGCGCTTGAACTCATACAGTGGTCCTGCACTGAACAAAAGAACAATCACCGACAAGATCGACGAGATTGATTTTCGGAGTGACGGTCCTGCGTCAACGAGCAGCGCGCTAACCGAGGTGTTAAATACAGTTTATGCGGATGGCAATGGAGCAAGGAATGGTACTAATAAGGTGACAGATCTTTGGGTTATTTTGGCTCTCATAGCAATTCTAAAATTCTGTGTCTCTCTTAACACAGAGTACAATAGAAAATTAGTATTTAACGTGCAATGTAGGTATTTCTTGGGGCTCGGATTCGATTAGCTCGTTATCACTCAAAGGGCTTTAGGCGAACTAACAGGTAACCTTGCCCCACGCTCGTGACGTAATCATTCACTGAATCCAATTCCCCTCTTTGCTCCACGACTTATTCAGACATACGAGGCAATCCGAAATCATAAAAGAAATCAATCGCAAAACAGGAGAGTTGTGTCTTCAGTTGTGTTTGTGTGCAAGAAATGTTACTCTCATAGGTACCCTCTCTACCCAGGATTGGAAATAGGTAGAGGAGTTTTATGGGGATTGGGCGATAAGAAAGCCTGCGTAGTTGGCGGTTTTGTTTGGGTTGATGTGCGCGCGAGGGTGGGGAAATGCTTGGTGCAGCCGGTGAGCAGGCTCTCTTTGGCTATGTTTGGTGTTAACATACAATGGATTGACTAGCATTCCATATTCAGGAATAGCAATACTCTTAGCTGATTTCAGAATGAAAATGAGCGACTGAAATTTTGCACAACGTTTCGATGTCGTCATGACATCATTTTCAATTGAACAAACATGTTAATGAACAATCACACCTCCCACGGCATATACAACACTAACTAACACTGTTGAACCGTTATTTTCTTGTCACTTACAAATGAAGTCATGACGACATTGAAGCGTTGTGCAAAATTTCTGTCGCTCATTTTTATGCTGAAATGTTTATCGAAATTTAATCTCATTTTTAGCTGATTGATACTTTAAACACGAAAGTCCTTGAAACACAAGTATTTGCATGTATATGAGGGGTGAATTTTTTTGGTTTGTACAGTGGACATTTGTTCAACATCATCAAAGGTTCTTTGCTAAGACGATATCTCTCCTTAGACAGTCGTTCTAATAACCGCTGGGCAGTTCGCAGCTCCAGACGCTGCAATAGACGCCGCCATCAATATCAGAGCCCAGTCTACCGATCTGTTTGCTGTTTCTATCGGTGACGACCCGGATGTTAGCACCCTGGCTAAGATGGTCTCGCCACCTGTTGAGAATAACGTGTTCATGGCAACCACTTCCAGCGAGTTACGGCCGCTTCTACGAGCTCTCACGGACACAGTGTGTAAAGGAGGTAGGGAGGGGAGAGTGAGTCTCGTTTAATTGAAATTAAAGATTCCTCGAAAGAGTTAGGGTGCATTTCTCATATGGTTTAGTGTTTCAGATCATCTTTTTTGTAAGTTTCTTTTTATAAAATGCAAAAGTGTTCGTTTATATCTGCTGACAAATCAGAATGATTATACTGTCTTTTTGGCCAAATAAGTATCTTATTCAGCTCTTATCCTTAAAAGAACCTAATGTTCTTATCTATTGGTCAAGTAATAAATCACGATTTTGCTCACACGATATCAAGTTTTCTCGCTCTGACTTTGCAGCCGATCACACGTTTTCCTGGGCTTGTCACTTGTTACATGCGTTAACATGTTTTGCTTCTAGTTCAGATTGGTTTATTGCAAAATATGCGGCCAACCTGATTGGTGTTAGTTTCACAACAATCATAGGAAAAGTTCTGTTCATCAAGAACTGATTTTTAAACAAATACCCTGTAATGCTGTTTGTATACGTTACAAGTACTTTTTTTATCTTTTCGACATTTAACTTGTTGTTTTTGTTATTGCTTTTCAGCTGAAAAAATGACAACGGTAAGTATACAATCTGTTTTGGGTTCTTGGGTCCATTTGTTTATATTGTCTACCAGTTACGGAATAGCCGATCACTGAGAAGTTTATCATCACGTTGTACTCGTAACGTAATCTTAACGTTCAAGATCCCGCACAGGTGAGTAAAATAACGTAATTATATTCTTAAATGATTTTTTTTATTGGTTGTGTAAAGAATGACTTGAAATGAGATGGAAATTTCATCTCATTTTCTCACAAAATAGTAAAATATCTTGTACTCAGTTGAGTGGCTAGAAACGTTTCAGTTCACTACAGCTGAGAAGTTTCTTGAATCCCAGGTAACATACTGCCAGGGATTCAAGAAGGAAATAAATCAAATATCACACAGTGACAAATATGTCATTATGTGATTTGCTGCCTTTCATATCATAAACTGATCGTTTGCTAAATTTACGTGATCGCCATTGAACTTTTGTTATGAGCAGTTTGTGTCCGTATACGTTGTTTGGAACTTTCAAAAAAGTGAAAGAAAAAATCCTAAAAGTTATGACATGTAACACGTGATTTCGTGTTTTTTTCTTCTAGGTTGTTGGCCCTCCCGGCGATCCCGGCGAACCCGGTGTCCCGGTAATTAATATCCCGGATCATAACGATTCCTATTTCAATTTTTTGAATATAATTGAAGCTCGACAGGAATATTGCAATGGTATTACATTCGCCATTTAAAATTCAGGGCTCTCTCATTTAATAATTTATTTGCAAATTTTACTGAATTACGCTGTGCCAAAAGGGAATTAAAGTGGCCAGTCGGTGGGAATAATTGTTTTGTTGTAAGTGTGTACAAATTAAGGATACTTTGCAGTGCATGGTATAATTGCGAGGAATGACAAGAGTATGTCATAATACATGTGAATAAAACACTCTGATTGGCTGTAGAATGGACGACATGGGATAAATCATATCTATATTCAACATCTTGAATTTGGTGAACGAAACAAGACAAACCAGGAAAAAAGGAAACTATGAAACATCAAAATTAAAATAAAGAAACCGTCCTGTTCTACCTTTTCTTGTTGAGAGCTCTCTCGTGTTTAAGATATCACGCAAGCTCTATACTGCAAATAACAACACAGCACCCTGTAATGCCACTACCGCAACGAGACAGTCTTTTCTTTTATTGCTTGCAGGGGACTGAAGGACCTCCCGGACTAAGGGGAGACCCAGGAGATGCAGGAGAAGCGGTAAATGTTACATTAACACATTTGGCTCACACAAACTTGTCTGGGTAGCCTGTGATGTAGCAAACTGCATTCATAGGACATTGTAAAGCTAAATTATCCTATCAATCTGGAGACGTGCTAACACTGAAATGTCTCTGAGATCGAGGAGAAATTTTTCATCTTGCAAAATTAGATCGGTGTATGCCAAACAGAGAAAGGTAATATTAACTAAACTGAACGAGAGGATTAAAAAATATCCGCTGGTTTATCAAGGCCGCTTAAATTTAATGATAATGATAATGATAATGAATTTATATAGCGCATTTTTCATGTGTATATGTTCAAATGCGCTGTACACCAGACCACAACACCGGGAGCTTCGTGCCCTACTCTTTTCGAATAGTGTGTGGGTTCTTTAACGTCCCCTGTTATAAGACTGAAGATTCAGGAGACGGGACCTACGGTTTATCGTCCTTTTCCGAGAAGACTAGAATGTCTAACCATTTGCAGATGTAATTACAAAGGCAGCACATTCTCCTCAGTTATTTTAAGACCCTGAGTGTTGGTCCGGTCTGGGGTTCGAACCCACGACCTCCCGCACAGCAGTCCGGCGCTCTACCAACTGAGCTAACCAGGCGGCGGTTAGCCAGGAAATAACGCGCCCTTACATTGACACGAATTTCTGTTATTTGCACCCTACATTTTACAAAACGAGGTATAGTAGAATCCCGTGTTTTCGAACCTCCAGGGAAAACGAACTTACGATTGCTTCGAGAAATCGCGATGTTTGAGAAATCGGGGATAAAATTACATAGAAGTACTATCCAAGGGAAACGAAAATTGGTTTGAGAAGTCGGGAGTTTCGAGAAACCGAGGGTTCAAGAGATTGGGATTCTACTGTATTCTTAGCTTTTGGGATTCAATTTATTTCGACAATTTACTTGTCTCAACGTGCTACTAAGATAATACGTTCTAGTCGTCGAAAACCCTTAAATCATTTCTTGTTGTTGCTTTGAATTGCAGGGAGAACCCGGCGACCCTGGAACTCCCGGGCCTCCGGGGCCACCAGGCCCACCGGGTGGAGGGGGAATCAGAGGCCCCCCAGGGCCCCCAGGGGAGAAGGGACCTTCTAATGTACGGTTTGTTTGGTACGATTTTTGGTTTACTTAAAAGGATTTTGTTCATTTTTTGAAGCTCCATTTCGTTAAGTTATTAAACACATCCCTAGACCGTAGACACCCTGTTATAGTAAGATATTTTCGTAGAAAAGTACGCGACAAGTAACAGAAACCATTAGGAAGAAAGAATAATTAAAAATGATTTTAGCAAATACCCAGTGATAACGCTGCACCTATATCCAGAATCTTATTATTTTAAATTTGCGTTTTTCTTGGGTTCTTTACAGATCATTTCTAGTGAAAAGGGTCCTGTAGTTGCTCCGATTATTACTGGTGGAGCAGGACAGGTTGTACAGGTAAATTATTTATACAATCAGCAAGATGTAATCTAAGTCTGGTTTGCACGAACAAGTTTCTTTTCCCGAAAACACAGAGACTGAACACATAATATATAGCAAATAACCATAGGGACGGGGGGGGGGGGGCTGCAGCCCCTGGGTCAGATTTTTGGGAGGAGAATGGAGCATAGTGTCAACGTGGCGTGGAATGACAACCAATAGACGCGAAGACGCACAGATGGCCGCGCGCCGGAAGACACGCCGATGAGAGGCGCGACCGGACGACGGCACAGAGGAGCACCAGAGTGGACAAAGAAGAACGAAGGAAGGCAGGGGAGCAGCCCGACAACATCCGGACAGAGACCCGACAGACCCTGAGAAGCCCCCGCCCACGACGGGAGGGGCGCGGTCGGTTGCGCGGAAAGGCAGAGCTCCAAGTTGACCCACGCCGGAAGTGGCCCAGAGCCGACGGACCGGCCGATGAAGAGGGGCAGAAGACCCAAGCAAGGAGTGAGGGACCCGCCGACGGATGGGACGCGATATTGGGCATGGCACCGCCCCCCTGGCAAAAAATTGCCCGTACGCCTATGCAAATAACTTTATATCCTTGTCTCTATTGCCTATTGTAAACACAATCTTCGATCCATAGAACGGCATAACAGCCGAAACAAGCCTTTAAACTTAACGTGAAGACGTCGATCTAGAAAGATGTGACTAGACAATACCTTTAATTTTTTATCATATTTTACATTGATCAAATAGATTCTTTTCCCGAAAACACAGAGACTGAACACATAATATATAACAAATAACTTTATATCCTTGTCTCTATTGCCTATTGTAAACACAATCTTCGATCCATAGAACGGCATAACAGCCGAAACAAGCCTTTAAACTTAACGTGAAGACGTCGATCTAGAAAGATGTGACTAGACAATACCTTTAATTTTTTATCATATTTTACATTGATCAAATAGATTTAAAAATCAAATAATCTATCTTTTGACTGAGTGTTCGTTTGAAGTGTTGTATAATCCGCCTTAGTGAGATTAACTTGAGGTAGATGTTTTCCATTGTTTATTGTAACAAGTAAATAAGAGTTTTATTATGTGCCAAATAATTCACCGGCCTTGGTATATAACATTACGATTTGCCGATATTTCAGGGAGACCCAGGACCTCCCGGGAGGCGTGGACCACGAGGACCACGGGTAAGTCTTAATTAGGACCATGGTAACCGATAATAAGCGATCAAGACAACTCCTAGTCACACTCAAACGGAACAGGGAGTTAGTTTCTAAAGAAATTGATGTGTTGCGCCGGTCTGTAAGGTTGAAAATTATGAATTTCAAAAAAGAATATGAAATTGGCCGTAATTCGAGCCTTAGCACTTTGCTTTGCACCTAAGGTCCTAATGCTCGAAAGGTCAATTGTTTTAATTAAAAAACAGCTACCCTAGCTAATTTACTTAATTAAGTGTCTTCCCTGCTTTAATTATTTTTGACAGGAACTATATCAAAGCAAGTGTTCAGTTGCAATCAGATTCATTGTACCTCGTGTATATCTAAACAAGCTACCATATTAATTTTATGTCTCAGGGTGTTCCTGGTATTGCTGGAATAAGAGGGAAAGTTGGAGCGAGAGGACCGCCGGTGAGTGAAAAGTAAAAGGGTGTACGTAATCAAAGCACGGTAAATTCTTTTTTTTTATCCGGGTACTAAATAGTCATCTTGCAAGTTTCCAAAAACGGCAGTTATTGAAGAGGGGAGGTAGGGGGAATTTAAGGTAAAGAAGTGAAGTAAAAAAGATTACAAGTTAATAGGCCTTATGCATTATAACGTCATATGCTGAACACCAAGCCTCGTTTACGTGAATTACTCCCAACCCTCTGCCTCCTTCATGTAGGTTTCACGTGGGTTATTTTTTTCATCTTTGCTGCTTTGAGAATTCGTTCACGATAAAATTTACAAGTTTGCACTTCGAAAGCGGGGCTTGGTGGTGAAACTTGCCAGTCTGGCCTAAACATACATAAGGGCTATTCGTAGTAAGAATATACTTGAAAAAGTTTGATTCTTGTACTTACTGAATTTGTTAAAAAATTTAGTTGATAAGGATGCCAAGAGAAAATATTGTCAAGATAGTACGGTACATTTCTTTCCTCTTCAAAATTGGCAAGTCTAACTCTCCTCTCTGCTCTTTCTGCCAATCCTCAGAGGAAAACATGTCCCACTTCTTTTTCCATTGTCCGTTGGTAGCAAACTTTTGGCAATCAATTAAGCATCTATTGGGGGGTTATGAGCTAATTGAAAGAGAAGTGATCCTAGGGATCACCGACGCAGTTGAAAATGCATTTCTAAAGAATCAACTAATTCTATTAGGAAAACAACATATTTTCAGATGTAAACATAACAACTCTCTTCCTAGCGTAATCAGTTTCACAAAAACTTTGAAAGCAGTTTTTGATTCTGAACGTTTAATTGCTAAAGAAAATAACAAGATCAACTTTCATTATGACAAATGGAAGGATCTGTTAGGCTACCTCCTCTCATCTTAAAAATAGCTGGCAAAAAAAAAAAAAAAAAAAAAAAAAATAGCTGGCAAGCTCGTGGCACTTCTTGTTTCGAAACAGCTATCTAATCAATTAAAGGCAACTTACTGAACTGTATGTCGTTATACATATATATTGTCTGTAGGCATGGCACTGTCTTTGTGTTTTATAATTTTTTTTTTAAGAAAAATGTAAATTTATTAGTGTAATGTAAGAAGTTAATTGTAAGTTATGTACTGTAGGTTATTCTAAGCTATATACTGCAAGTAGTGTATTGTAAATAAGTCACAGAGTTAAGTTATAAGTATAAGTAATGTATTGTAACGTGAAATGTAAGTAAGTTATTGTGTGTATTGTAACCTGCTTGTTGGAAAAAAATAAACAAATTACAAAAAAAAAAAAAGACAAAATATTGTCAAGATAGTACGGTACATTTCTGGGACGATGTATATAACATGTACTGCCGTTTTTATTTTATTTTATAGGGAAACCCTGGTTTCCTAGGCCCTATCGGCCTCCCAGGCAGGCGTGGTTTGAATGTAAGTAAGAAAAAAAAAAACACGAACGATTATTAGCATACTTTATACATTTCGTCTACAATCAAGACTGATATAAGAGTGTTTACTGATGCTGTAATTCAAGATATACATTATTTTTATTTATTTTTAAAAGGATACTTTTTATTGCCCTCTGCAAATGTTGATGCATTCCGAAATTTCTCAAAATCAATTCTTTTTTACTTAGGAACAGGTTCATGCTACTTAACCTTTTGTTTTATTGGACCCATCAAAAGAAGACATAATGTATAGTTTCTTGTCCACATTCATACAGGTTTTTACGTATTGAAATTAACTTTTTATTCTATTTCTCTTTTTTCCAGGGAGAAGCAGGGAAACAAGGAAATCCCGGCATTCCAGGGGAACCTGGACCAAAGGTGAGAGTTGCTGTTGTTGTTGTTGTTTTTTTAACAAAAGCATAAGCTTAACTTTGCACAGCTGGTAAGCCAATGGTATTTACGAGGTACGTTTTTGCGCGGCTTTTATCCAGACAGTAATATTTCATTGCATCTCGTGAAAATGTAATTTTAGAGTTTCGCTCAATAGAAACAGACCATTTGAAGGTTTTCCCGTCTTATTGTTTGGCATTCTAACATGGCGCTAAGTACACTGAAATCCTGAAGAGTTGAGGTTTCCCTATAACTAAATCAAAGAACTTTGTACTTTGCAGGGACCGCTTGGTGACTCCGGAGCAGATGGTCGTTCAGGCCTAAAAGGGCCTCGTGGTTATCGAGGTACAGTTGGTCCGACAGGAGACCGAGGAGAGGAAGGAGAAACGGTGAGCAATTAATGACAACTATTCGTTGTTAAACAATAAACGAAACTCCAGGATTTACGACGCAAGCGGTTCGGAAGATTTATGGTGGGAGTTATACCATGCCGTTGTTTTGGACGAGCTTTATGATTAAATGATATACGTGTTTTATAGGTTGTTCCGCGTTTCTTTTTTCTTGTTTAGAAACTCTTATTAGCCAATCAAAAAACGTTGTGACGCTGGGAGAAGAAGGATACGTCACGTCACTCTCCCGCCGAAAATATTCGCTGTTTCCTTGAAAGAAAAACTATTTCTTCACTGTAAGACTAACAAATTTTATCATCAACACAACTGTGATTTGAAATTTTGTGGTTTTAATCAATCAAATATCTCCTTTTTATAGGGCATGCAAGGATTAGACGGGACGCCAGGAGCCGATGGAAAACCGGTTAGTTCATTTTTTCACGATAATGGTCCAATCTTAAAAAAGTCACCGAACTGTAACACGAGCGGCATGAGCTCGGACAAAGCACCAGTAACATCTAGTTTTTTTTTTCTCATTCTTAATGTTTTCAGTTCCATGGTCGAAATATTAATTCCCCTGGCTTATCTTTTAATGTTAGTTCGGAAAAGTTGTTGATGCGTCAAGAGAACTTTCTTTGGGCTTTGGCTTGGGACTAAAAAGCTAATCCGTTTCTGAAAATTTGAATGAACACATAACAAAATGGACGATCGGCTATAACCGCTCTAGGTTGTCATTGGCTCTGGTATGATATTCTTGTTCGTTCGTTTTGATTGGTTAGGGAAGACGTGGATCTCGTGGATCCTTTGGCAAGCCCGGAAACACTGGTGCTCCTGTAAGTGAAATGCTTCATTTCACTGCTATTTACTATTTACTATTGCTATTTACGATTCATTGTTATTTAACAAGCCAGCTTTTGCAGAGTTTTTTGGCGGTACTTGTCTTTCTTCTTTAGGTGTAAGTTCTTTTGTAGCATAATTGCGCACCCTTGACGGAGAGAGTTCATTTTTTAACATTTTTTCCCTGTCGTTAAATAAATACCTTCTCAGTCTAATCCTTGAAGCATACAAGGACATTTTAGGCAACTACTTTTTCGTTAAGGTTACGCTGCAGATTTAGATTTCTCACAATCGTTGAACACACTGTGTGCTATATGATAGACAGCTTTTTGACCGGCTTCCACCTCCACGGCATTCTTTGTTTCAGGGTTCTCCAGGGTCGAAAGGTGCTGAGGGTACGGAAGGTAACCAGGTGGGTAAATACATTGAGCATTAATTTAATAGTGAAAACCGTTACCTTATGTGCACACAGAACTGTGTGAAACACTTTTTTTCCTGAGCTGGTGAACGCTTTGTGGTTAACAAGCCTAGCGGAATGTATCCTTTCTGTAAACAAGCACTTTACATTACCTTTGGACATGTTTGAAGTTGTCCATAGTTAAATCATAAAAATATTTCTTTTAGGGAGGGGAGAGGGAGGTGGCTGATAGGGCTTCACCCACTCCTAAATCTACCACTAGATATGTTATTATAATTTATAGCCAACGTATTATTAGGTTTTTTTCATTTTTTTTTATATGTTAAAAATTTCGTCTCCATAAGGGCCCATCCGGTCCACCTGGATCCCCGGGAACTCCTGGATTATCTGGACAGAAAGGAGAAAATGGGAGGCCTGGAAGGGTCGGATACATCGGTTACCAGGGTGACAGTGGCGAGATGGGTCCCATGGGAGCTAAAGGAAACGCAGGACTTGATGGAGAGACTGGAGAGACTGGAACGGCTGGAGCGAAAGGTTCCATCGTGAGTAAGATAATCTTTCTGCGTTACCTCAGTGTCATCACTGACAGGTCAAATTAGGCTTACAAAATATTGTGGTTTAGGTTATTGTTTATAAATTTCTTGTACAGTTCACTATAGTAGGTTCTTGCGCTAGTGATAAAACAAAGGCTTAAAACACACTTTTTAAAAGAGTGAGAGTTTATTAAGCAAAGTCACGTTATTATTATGGTAATAAATTTTGTTTTTGAGTTCTTTAAAGAAGCTTATATATCGAAACTTTCTGTTCCGTCACAAAGCGGCAAAGCTTCATGCAATGTTATAGGTCAATTTATTCTTTGGGAGCTCTCTAAGGTATTGACATATAACGCAACAAAAGCTTCTTCTATTGGCCGATTGTCAGAAATAACCTTTCACCGTTCTCCCCCTCTGTTTAGGGTGATACAGGTCCCTCCGGAGAAACAGGGGGAAAAGGGCCAGACGGTAAAGGAGTAAGTATTGATGTGTTTGCACAACTCTTATGTAATAACGTAATACACTGGTCATAGAAAAAAAAGATGAAGCAGACAAGGCTCAAGGTAGAAATCACGTTCAGTTATTTCTTGGATCAAGTGCCTATGTCTTTTGCAACACTGTCTAGATATATAAAGCTTATATTTAAAGCTTTAAAGCTTTAAAGAATTTTATTCACTTTATTTTATTTCATTTTATTTTATTTTTTTTTATTTTCATTGTGGCTTACCTGTAAACTAGCTGGTGCGTTCCCGCAGATTTTGCTAACCATATCTGCGGGACGCATCGAAACCATAGCTAAGTGTAATGACCACATTAAACATTGTATTGTATTGTATTGTATTGTATTGTATTGTATTGTATTATTGGAACAATTAAGCTAAGACTTAGAGGAACAATTTAGTTAAGAGTTAGTCCTTTATGGAAGTTGCTGAAGAATGACCTAGGATTAGGAAGTTCTCTTCCATAGTGGAATAATATGCCAACACAAAGCTGACAACAAAAAATGTGTTTTAGATTGCTCGGCGTTCGAAAACGCAAAGTTTATTTATAAACTAATATTTTATCCGATCTATAGGGTCGCTCTGGTAATGTGGGAGCTCGCGGATATCAAGGATCCACGGTATGATGGCGTAATCAATATAAACCACTTGTACATTATGATTGGAAAATTGTTTTATTTATTATTTAAAAGGACGTCGCGGTTCCAAGAAGCTAAGTACACATACAGCCATGTTGGTATCGGATTATGCGCTAGTGATCTCAAAGCTTTTTATTGAAAATTGATATTTAACAAATTGTCTTGATTCTCATATATGCTCATGAAGTCATTGTTATCCCATACCTGTCGCCATACATGATAGATATCCAGCGGTATACTTAGGCCCCGTCCACACTGACCCGGGTAAATTTGAAAACGGAGAAATTTGAAAACGCCGCGTAAAATGTTTTCCGTCCACATTAACCCGGGTAAATTTGAAAACGATACGCTTCATTAGTAAGTAAAAGTAAAAGTAAAGTCTTTATTTAACGAGGGTAGCACTAAAATAACATAAAAAATACTAACAAACCAGCGGCCCTCTAAAATTATTTACAATAAAAAATAAAAATACACTATTTCACGCTCCAAGTCCAAACGCTCATTGGTGAGCGTTTTTGAAAAGCTCCGTTTTCGGTGACCGAAAACGCCGTTTCAGTGTGGACGGTTGGCCTAACCGGAGAAAAAAAGATGCGTTTTCAAATTTACCCGGGTCAGTGTGGACGGGGCCTTACTTTGCCAAGATTCGTCCGATGTCTTGCAAAGCACTGCACATCTGTTTTAATGTATGTAGCTTTAAAAATGCGTTTCGTTGACAGTTCGTTAAATAATCAATCATCCTACTTAATCTTGTTCCTCTGGCTAAGCCGGGCCTAAATCAATTTCCAATTGTGAAGAATTGTATGTGCTAAACACGTTAAAATTTTTATTACATCTGTTTCTGTTTAGGGAAACCCAGGAACTCCTGGGAAAAGAGGAGAACTTGGCGCAAAGGGAAAACCGGTATAAAGTTTGAATTGTTGGTCACTTACTTCGTCTGCAGATAGTTATTTTACTGGGATAAAGTGATAATTTTCGATTTTCCTTCTTGTTTACGATTCCAGGGAAGAACTGGAATGCCTGGAGGGCGTGGTATACCAGGACCGAGAGGAAAGCGGGTAAACGTTTAAAGCGCTTATTTATTCCCATTAACTGGCACAGATTTCAAGTTTTCCAGGCGTAATCTGTCATTGTCATTTTTCTCCTGTAGGGAGCCGCTGGTGACACTGGCGCGCAAGGCATCATGGGTGTAGTTGGTTCCAGGGTGAGGAAGATATTTCAGCTTTTGTCTTATTACACTTTTGGTTGCTAAGGATACTGACTTCTTTACAGGGTTCGCCAGGACCACAGGGTTACATGGGACCTCCTGGAAAACGAGGTATCAAGGTTGGTGCTTTGTATTGTACAAGTCAATGAAATGGACATAACGCCCTAGGTACTCCTTCGACACATTACCTAACGTAACTTTATATAGCATAAACTTTATTTCCTCTCGTTCCCCAGGACATAAACAATGTCGTTTAAAGCACTAAATATGCGGTAAAGTAACCTAACCAACTTTAAGTGATTTTTTTAGAGCTTTAAACAACGTTTTACAATGTGTCGAAGAAGTACCTCTGTCTTATTCGTGTCATTTGAGTTATTCAAACTTTTTTGCTGACCTCGTCAGTTGAATCTTATTGAAATTTAGAGCATTTGATTCAATGTCAGTTGTTTTCGTTGCACTGGCAAAGCTCCAGTGTTATTTTTCTTTTTAGCCTGAATACGCACTCTAATTTTCTTCTCGAGACGTTTTATTGATGTTTTTAAATTTTTGTTTCAGGGAGTTCCTGGAATGCAGGGACCGCAAGGACACTCGGGAAGACAAGGTGAAAGGGTATGTTTTGTGTTGCAGAATCGAGATTTCTTATGCATCGCATCAGTAAAATTATGACGAAATTGTAAAATTGGTTGCAGGATAGGCATTAGTTTATGTCCTTCTTGTTACACAGCAATCAAGTTTACAACAAAAACGACAGCCAGGCAATCGGTACCTTTATTTCATTTAGCTATTAAGCTATGTGAAACTCATATATTTTACCTTATAGGGAGACATGGGAGATTACGGAACTTACGGCGCTCCTGGGGAACGGGTAAGCTAATTGAAAATAATAATAATAAACGTGACAGCAACAACAACAAAAATGGCAACAGCAAACATGCAACAGGCAACTACTTTGAGAGAAACAATCGTAAGCGGTAATAACAATAACAAAAAAAACTAATCAAGTCAATTTTCTACGAAACTAAATCGTTCAACGCCCGGCCAGCGATCCAAGAGAAAAGTAATGTCCGCTTAACAATTACGACATTCCACTATATAAATGTTATCGTTTACTTTTTCGCTAAGTCTAAGTGCTGTGCTTTCGCAAGTCATTAAAGCATGTCCAGATACAAATAGCTATTAAAAAAAATTGATAAATCAATTTTAGACTCGTTTCTTCTATTATTTTTCTATTAGGGGCCACGTGGAGTGACTGGAAGACCTGGTCGATCTGGCTCGCCTGGTTTACATGTAAGTGTTCACAATGTAAAACGTGTTTCTTGAATTATCATTCCCTCTTCTGTCGACTGTTATATGGCAATTTGGTGCAACTTGAAAAATTTGGGCTAAACTTTTCCAAGTTTGTAGTTTGTAATCTTTTTAATCTTTCTTTACCAACCTTGTTCCCTTTTTGGTCATTACCACCTCTTTAGTATTCGATCCCTTCAGAGTTGAAGATATATATTGAGTTACTTTTTGTTAAAACAGGGTGAAGAAGGAGATTCTGGTACAGCCGGTGAAGATGGATCCCCGGTAACTATCAATCACTGGACTTTATTTATGCGGAACAACTGAGTTTGTTTTTAAATTACGTAATGATCTACATTGGGCGGTTTTGCAAAACTCGGGGAATACGTAAGCTTATAGTAGTAGCGTTTTGGCCCACGTTTAAGTTCTAAATAAACAGCCACTTTACATTATAAACGTTTCTCCAGAATCTGCACATGACATAGTGACATAGGCTTTAATATAGTCCTTATCGTCTTATTTATGGCCTGCCGGGACGAAAGTCGACCTCTTGCGACTGCGTCGCTCACTCGTCCACTTCGCGGCCTGAAGCTCGCTTCTTCGCTTGACTCGTGAGGTCGACTTGTGGCAAGCCTAATTGTGACATTGATTTGCGCTTGTGGAGCTCTATATGTAATGTAATGTGTTCAGCTTTTGTGTTGGAAAAAAAAAGACAAACTGAAATATAAAACATGCACATGTACCCTTTTTGAATCTCGTTGCAGTCGAATGACATTAATCAGAGATTTGTTATATTTACCTTTTTATGTGACAGGGTGGTCCCGGTGGCCCAGGAACTCCCGGGCCTAGTGGAATTAAAGGAGAAGAGGTACGTTTGACATCTACCTTAGGGCGCGTTCGTTTGGGAATATTCTGGAATAAGAATATATTCCGGAATATATTCCAGCTCTGGGAGCAGAATAGCCGGAATGGAAATCCAAGTATTCCGGAATGAGAAGAACAGCGAAACGAACGCTAACTCGTATTATTCCAATTATTCTTTTTCCGGATTGTTCCCAAACGAACGTGCCGTTAGTATGTTACCAAGATTAACCTACAACGGCAGGCACGGTTTGGCCAACGACAAAATGGTTGTTTTCTTTTTTTGCAGGGAAAAGCTGGTGAGTCTGGCCAACAAGGAGAGGCTGGACCCGAGGGACCGAAGGTTTGTTCAGCGTCAAACAGGCGTGCTCTGATTGTGTTGGCTTACATGAGGCTATTTACATGAGGCTATTTTTAACGGCTCGAATGGACGCATACAAGCATGCATTTGAATTGCGTCATAACTGTGTAACTTGTTCTGTGATAATGATGGGTCCATGAAACAGTTGCTCTAATTTCGAATTTTAAAAGAAATTCCGCAACCTCATCTGACGACAGCACTCTTATTCTCTGACTGGTTTTCTTACATGTGCTGTTGTTATATTCGTTGAAATTCAGTGTACTGTCGATTGATACGCATTTGGTGACCCCTTTTAGCAGAAGATTCTCCCTTTGCTAGAAACTAGACACATTAATAAAGTACATTCAAAGAAGAAACGTCGTTTTGGGACAAGGTGTGCAGCAGGCTTCACAGCGGTCAAACGCAAAAGTTGACGTCACATCCGGTCTTCGCCGCCTCGAACTTTCGACTTGAAAGTGGGCAAACTTTTGAAAGAAATTGTTAAAGAAATAGTACGGTGAAAGAACATTTCAAGCTGGGACACTCAGTGGAGATGAATTATTATAAATTTCCAATCCTTAAGCGGCGTATAAACCTTAACTTTCCAGGGACGGCGTTAACTTTTGGCTTTAAAGCGAAAGTTTTCGGAAAATTTAAGACTTTGTATGGAATATTTGGGCGGGAATAACACAGAAACTGCGCACGCGCGCTGCGTTTGACCGCTGTGTGGCAGCAGGCCCATAACACCACGCGCACTGCGTTCCGACCAGGTAGTCAGGTAGTTAGGTAGTTGAGGGAGAGATAGGTTGGAAGCAGAGAGCATAAAAACGACAGAGCAATTTCTTTTTGTCTAAGTTTTAATAAGTGTCCTTATGTATCATTTATGAGATGGGAAAGGTTACATATGCTGTTTTCCGGTTTCTTTGCAGGGTGGTCTTGGACCGACTGGAACAATTGGAGCGCCTGGACTTCCTGGGCAACAGGTAACGAAAGCCACAGCAATAGAGCGGACGTTTTGACCTCAAGTTCCATGATCACGTTATTGTACCAATGGCAGTAGTGTTCAACATTTTGTTAGTCAGCCAGAAAGAAAAAACTACTGATGACTAATGTTTTTTTGGCTTCGTTTGAATATACAATGAATGACTTTCGGTTCTAGCCAAAGTTCATTTCAAATCGACAATGGGCTACCTAAAAGATATATAAGGTAATTCGTTGAAGCAAACGCATGCAAAATAAATAACTTCAGTTTTGTTGTTGTTGATTTTCCAGGGGCCTGGTGGAGAGATGGGTGAAACGGGCGAACCAGGAGTACCAGGCGAAATGGTGGGATGATTAATATTTCGAAAGTCTAGTCTCTATTCTGAGAAGCTTACAGTTTACTTGTTTTTTCTCTTTTAATCCTACTTCAAAATTTCTAGGAAAATTTAAACATTTAAGTATTGAAAGGTAAAACTAGATGATTCTCTTAGTTCAAATGACATCATTTTGGAAATTTGCTAATTTCGCGTTCACAGTGTGCACGCTCGAACGTAACGCGATAAAAAAATAATAATAAAAAAAATTAGAAGTTAACACAATTTAATGTGATTAGCCTGTCTGACCCTCTAATCCTGAAGTCTTTCATATCATGTAGTTACAGTTTTAAAGACTGCCATTAAAACTAGCCACTTATCCTTTCTATTTATTTTTCTGAGAGTAAGCAGCATGCTTTTATTTTATCTTTTGTACACGTTGCAATTGCAGAAACTGAATAAAAGCAAATTACCCTTTTCATTTAGGGGCTGCAAGGTGACCCTGGCTCAGCTGGGAAAGATGGAAGTCATGGAGCCAAAGTAAGTTTAAAATAATGTAGACTGAACAAAAAAACAAATAAGTATTGATGTCTTTTATTCATGTTTCAACCAAATTCTCGTATGCAACATCTATTTTCTCTTTTAGTTAAGATTCACTGGCAAGCAGACAGGAAAACCATCAGCATGACATATTGTCATAATGTAACATCAAAAGCTACAGACCTAAGAACTCAATACTAACATTAAAAGATTTTTTTCAAGAAAGAAAGAATTCTTTGAGCTAGTTTGAAGCGATAAGGCTAATCTTTTATTTTAGGGTTCCAAAGGAGACGACGGCTTGAATGGTGTTCCAGGAAGCCGGGTAAGGAAACCTTTTTTATCCTCAGGCTTTAAAATAAATTAATATATAGAATTTATAATTAATGTTTCTTCATAAAATGCAAGGTTGAATAACCCGTAATTCAGCTGAGAAATTTTTTTTCGCTTTGATGTGTTTCAGGGTTCCATGGGAAAATCTGGCGACAAAGGCTCCGGTGGAACAATAGTAAGTTGTAATATCTCTGTTTTTTCTTTGTTTTTGCACGGCCTGGTTGACTTTATTTACACTTGGTTATTTTATTACTTGTTTGCTTTTTGTTTGTTGATTTTGTCATTTTTGCTTATTTAGGGCGCACCTGGAATATCGGGTGAACGCGGTGACCAGGGAAAGCCTGGAAGAAATGTAAGTTAAAACTAGTGGTAACCACAGGTTAGAAAGTGCGGGCCTTGACGCACTTAGAACTGAAAGGTACTGACTGGTACGAGAGTGCGTAATGTTAGATGGCAATGTCGATAAATAAACGATAAAATGGACAAAAGACAATAGTATTGCGAGTAACGCGTCACGCAAGGAATGCATGTTTTTATCATTTCCTATTCCCGTTCCTATTGCAGCGAACCAATCTATGTTGTTGATTACACAGTTTTGTGAAGTGTAATCGAGCACTCGTTGTGAACTGAGATGTGTTTTTTCTCAGTCGGTAAACTCGCTATGTTGTGCTTGCCTTTTGTTAACGTGGCGCAATTAATGAAAAATCACTGGACAAAATTAAAGACAATTAATCCGAGCAACGCGTCACGCTTTAATTATTGCCGCGAACCGGCCGCGAACCAGTCAGAGTTGTTTTTTGATTGACAGTTGATTGTGAAGTGTAGTCGAGCACGTGGTGTGAATTGAGATGTGATTTTCCTCGGTTGATAAACTCGCTATGTTGTCAGTGTTATATATAACGAATTCCTCGAGAATAACCGTTGCTGGAATCATTCGCTTTGCCGTTGTTTTATCTGTGATATAATCACAGCAAATTTTCTCAAAAGCAACACCTATAAAGCAACGTCTTCAAATTGTAATGTTTGCAATCTTCTATGTGACAGAAGCGTTGATCGTATGTGACAAACAGTTTAGAGATTGCACTGGCAACGCAAAGGTCGTGGGTTCGACTCCCGCTCAGAGTCTGAAAATTTTTTTTCAGGTCTTCAGTAGTGTAAGGCCGCATTTGCATTTATCATATATATATATATTTCATTGCTACTGCTGGACACACATTCATTTATTTCAGTTTAGAGATTGACTCATTTTTCGCATTCTTATTGTTCTTGGAGAAGAGATTTTTCTCTTCCGGTGTTACGACAAACTATCGTGATTGACACATTTTTCGCGTTCCGATCGTTCTTAGTGGAAGAATAAAATTGTCAACTTCCGGTTTCCGTTCGCCTATTATTAACGTGGCGCGCACGCGTAAAACGCAATCCGCTGGTCACTGTCAAGATTAGGGTTGCGGGCCTCATTTGGGCCCGCAATAACATTTTCGGAATAGCATTAATTATCAATCTAATGCAATGAAATGCTATCATATGCATTGGTCTCTTCTGTTCAAGATATTAACTCTCTTTTTGGGTTTATTTTTCACAAAGCTTACACGCTTGTTATTTTTAAATGTATCTTTCAAATATTCAGTACGCATATGATCTCGCTAAATTTTCTTTTGTCTCCAACAGGGAGTTGTTGGCCCGATTGGGGAGCCTGGGGAACAGGGTGCTATGGGACGCGTGGTAAGTAAATGTTTAGAGTCACGTTCCCTGCCTCTAATTAACTTAACGCATTTATCGGCATAAGTAGGGTATGGCAGTTTTTGTTTCTTTTTCCAACCATCTGCTGCTCTCGCACATGCAGAATACGACGTGTTACTGTCTGAACGAGCCATCTGTAGAAGGGGACTTCTCGTAAGCGTAAACAAACACTGTTTCGTGGTTGGTTTAGATTAATAACAAAGAAACCGTCGAAAGCGCACACGGCAAACACCATTAGTGGTTTTTCAATTACTGGTATACTATGAACGTCAACGGCCAAACGGAGAATTTCAAACTCAATTTAAAACACTTCATTTGTAACCTCAGCTGTGAATGAACGTGTTGGTCAAACACGGTATCTGTCGGCTTACTTGTAGCTCGACTCGCTGTAATTTTAAAGCAAGCTTTCTAGTACGTGTATTATTTTAGACTTATAGTATTTCATTCATGATTATTTAATATTCTCTCTTTCCCAGGGTTCATTAGGTGCGTCAGGTCCATCAGGTGATACCGGCTCAAAGGGTCAAACGGTAAAAATTGTTATTTTTGTCCAACAATTACATGTGCAAATGTGATCTAATACGCTCTTCAGACAACTGCTATTTTGTAAGTGAAATTCACTGTTCAAGTTACAGTTGTGAAATGGTATTGAAGATAGCTTTTCACATCATCTACTTGGGTATTTTATTTACAAAGTAGTATTTGTAGTATGACGAGCGATTTAAACGTTAGTTTGAATCATTGGTAGGCGTTAACCCACAAATGCAGGCCCCTCTATCTGTTACGGCGTCACAGTCGGGAGACAACACACTCTGGCAGCACAAGGCCACTCTCTCTGCCTCGCTCACCCAGGACCAAATAGAATCTAAAAACTAAAAAAACCTTGCGGAAAATTCTCTCAACACGTCGTTTCTAAGAGAATAAATCACCGCCTTAAATACGTGATCAAGTCGTCCTTACTTGTCATTTAGGGTCTCAGAGGAGCTCATGGAGACCGCGGGAAACGAGGATCTAACGGACAACCAGTGAGTCATTGCTATGTGTCTTGGAACGTTAAAATAGAAATCTTTGACAAACTCTTCGTGAATTGTTATTGTATTAACATTGAAATTTATTCTTAGGGAAACGATGGCTTACCTGGGTCACGTGGGGCTAAGGGAGACAGCGGGGAGAAAGTAAGAAAAATAATCTAATTTAGAGATCTTTGTCTTAAGTTCTCAAAAGGTTAAGTTCTCAAAAGTAACTTGTTTCGTCTTAACCCATTACGTTTCTTTATTAAGTTCATTTTTTTATTATGGTCACAGGCCAATCCGTGGCCACAAAAACATAAGCAGCAGTTTCATGTTTTGTGGGGTAATTTGAATTCTGTGCTTGATATTTTTCAGGGAATAGCTGGTGATCCTGGCCTACCGGGAATGCCGGGAGGCAATGGTAATGGGGTAAGTGACCACACAACTCAATAGTTTCGTGTTATACAGTATTTGTTAGCAAGTGCGTTTTGACTATTTCTCTTGGCTACTTATCCACTTTTTTGCTGACCACTTATCATTCATCGTCATTGTTTCTCTTTGCGCTTTCGTGCTACATTTATTTTGCTTATCAGTTAGCAAGTGCGTTTTGGTTCATTATCCCTTCCCTTGGCTATCTATTCAAGTGCTTTTCGCACACGAAGTGATGTCCACGAATCACTTATCAGTATTATTTTTGACAAAAAGTTGTTTTGTGCTTTCTCTCGTTGGATCTCTGTCTATCACTTTCACTTTCACATTATTCCATCCAGTCCATTATGCATGTTTTCTTTCATTCTCCACTGTCCGCCTCACGGTCATACGCGGTCTTTCCACTTTCTTTAGTTTCCCTCTAACCGACATTCTAAAGGCACTTGCCTGACAAATCAATTTTGTCAAAGGTTTAAGAAAAGGAAGAGAAGTCATCAGTTGTCGCATTTACCAAGTCTAGTACTTACAATAACCTATTTATTCAGGGTCCACAAGGAGATAGAGGTACCCAAGGCAATCCTGGATTTGACGGACCGGAGGTTAGAGTGATAGTAACCTTGAACAACTGATACACATAATTTAGTATTTTAGTTTTTGGAAAAAAATCCTATGTAAAATGCTTGTCTGATTTGCTGAATCTGATTAATGAGAAGCTTCTGTAATTTCAGATTTTTTGAGGGCATTCAAGCTGATGATTCAGGCTTTCAAGCCAGACAGTGGGCCAATGCCGTTTCTTAGAAATTCAACAACTACCTACTTACAGTGATCATTTTGTTTTCTTTGCTTTTTTTTTCAGGGAAGTGCTGGTACCGTTGGAAGCCGAGGACCACCAGGCAATCCGGGGATTAAGGTACAGTGCGAAGCTGAATGCTCAGAACTCAAAAAAAAAAACATGTAACTGGTAGCAAGCGCAGGACAAGTCACGCAAGAGTGACTGGTTTTTGTTTAGCATATGACCAGTGGAACATACACCATCTTCAGTTTACGTTGTGCGCAAATGTCTCCTATTTCCTTAATTCTTGCGACGTCTGCACGGAGGCAATCTTTGCGCTGATTGTTCAGGGCACGTTATAAGAGCTCAAAGTTTGTTGAACTTCGCCAATGACAAGTTCCGACTGAAAACAGCTATTGCGAGCAGGTGCTACTCAGGTTTTCGTTTTTCCTGATGAGTCCTTTTGCTATTTTTTTTTAGGGATCATTAGGAGAACAAGGATTGGCCGGACCTGCGGGTGAACAAGGACTCGAGGTTTGTAATAAAATGGGCAAAATAGAAAGTGTTAAGAATCGACTCTTCTCTGTGACTGCTAAGCGCGGTCACTCTAAAGGAAAAAGTTACTTTTAGAGTTTTATTGTGCAGAGACAATAGATCATTAGTGATATAAGGACAAGGGTTTATGTATATATTACGGGTGAGGGTAGTTAGAAAATGAGAATACAAATGCAATCAAAACGTGTAATCCTTTTTTTAGGGCGCTCCAGGCAATCTTGGTAGGAAAGGCGTGCAAGGAGATCGAGGACCGTTGGTAGGAACAATGAAACTTGCCTCACGTCAGTACAGTATTGCATAATGATCTTCGAAGGCCATGATGTGTATTCTTTGGTTTTGCTAGTTTACTAATGCTACCCTTTGGAGCCACAGTTATATGCTCTTTGACTGTCTTGGTTTTAGTTAAACAACAATCATCATAAAGGAATCAGTTAATATAAAAATTCATGCACATACCACAACGTCCTTTCCTTTTACACTGACAGAGAAATAGCAGTCTCAAAGCGTCTTTGTATCTCATTTCTTTTAAGCGCTAGAACACTCTACTTTCGAAATACATTATTTCCATCGAAAGCTCTATACGCTATCAGCAATTAACTGACTGACTGTTAGTTTTTGTTTCTGCACTCCTCAGGGTGGCGGTGGTGCACCAGGTGGTATAGGCCCGCGAGGACCCCCGGGACCCTCGGTAGGTAACTTAACTTTTACCCCTAAAAGTGAGATAACTGACAGGTGCAGGTGACGGTATATTAAACAACAAGCGAGAATATTTTCTTGATGTACGAATTTTTGTCTTATTTTCATGCTTTTTCCTACTTGGAAAACAAAAACGAGGAGGCGAGAACGGCCCAGGGGGGGTACTTGCAGTATACATGACGGGGAGGTCCGACGTATTTTTTTGGGTTAAAAATTTACACCCTTGGTTTTTTTTTGGGTCAAGAGATCTGTCATGTATTTTTTTAGGACTTAAAGTCTGTTTGATTGAATAAATCAGTATCGAGGTGCTAGGTTTTGTATTTTTGGGGGTAGAAAATTTTGTTGCCAGGTATTTTTCTGGGTGTAAAATTTCAGGCTCATGTATTTTTTTGGGTTCGCAATATGAAGCTCCGTCGGACCCCCCGTCATGAATACTGCAAGTACCCCCCTGGGGAGAACGGCCGGCGACCTTAAAACTCGTGCATTGACTGAAAGTAAATGGTATCTTCGAGTTAGGAACTAGGTAGGTCGTTAATTACTGCGTGCTATGGCCAATGAAAGCTGCGATCGGTACGTATGTATCCTGCTAAATCCACGTCTTACTCGGTATACTCGGTATATTTTTTTAATCTATGCACGGTGGCATTGCAGTGCTTTTGGAACTTCAATAACAAAAGGCAGATTGATAGTAGTGTTATTAGGCTCTGCAATCTCAAGAACAACCACTCTCACGTCTTATTTCAAAATAAAAATTTGTGTTTAGGGAGAATGGGGTAGTGCTGGAAGACCTGGGCTAGATGGTAAACCTGGGGAAACGGTGAGTAAATAACATACTGTGAATGAAAATTAGCGTCGTTGTTTTCATTTTCGCGTTAAGTTTATTGGTTATCTTGATTTGCCGGTCTTCCATTTTTTTCAGGGTTCTCGTGGTGACCAAGGAGTGCCGGGAAGTAGAGGCGAAGATGGAAGACCAGTAAGTAAATAAAACACAATGCATTAGTTAGGATTCGTGTAAATTTAATTTGTGCATGTTATTCGTGTATTTTTTGTGCAAACTCATTGGCTGCACTTTTGTCACGTGATAGGGTCGTCCCGGGCTAAACGGCGCTGCTGGTAGCACAGGAGAAGGCGGTTTACAGGTTAGGCTACAAAAACGTATCTTGCAATTAGCGCAAAATGAGCTACGGAGTTCGCTATAAGCGCTTTGTGTTTCTGTTTTTGGGTAAAATGAAGAAGCATTTTTCTCTTTTCTAAACAGGGTCAGCGTGGAAACACTGGACCTGCCGGACCACCGGGACAGAGTGGACAACAAGTAAGCATAAAACCTGACTGCAAGCTGTTCAAATAATTTTATCATCACATTTTTTCTTGCCTTTTTGTAGTCGTGTTAACAATTTACCCTGTCATTTGTTTTGTTATTAATCAGGGCCTTCCTGGAAACAGGGGCAGCAGGGGTACCGTCGGAGAAGGGGGCTCTAAGGTAACAAATGATAAAATGTTGCTTTTGTTGTTATTGTTTCTTATTGTAGCATTAATTACGTGATGCAGTAGATTGTTTATCCCTGCTAGCCACGTTTTGTTAGGGTAAATGGGCAGATGATCGTAAAGATCAAGATCGTAAAGGTTTGCACTTTGACACTCTGTTCAGATGAATTTTTTGTTGTGTAAGTCAAGGTTATCACGTTTTATTCTGCAGTTGAAAAGTCTTAAAACGTCATTACTCTTAAAATTCTACAGGGAGATATTGGAGAGCCTGGAGCAACAGGAAAGGGTGGATCAACAGGAAATCTGGTATGTGCAGAAGATTTGCTTTTTCACTTTACTGGATGAATTACACACTTAACCGAGTTTAAGCTGGAAAATTTGCGAAATGAAGTGACCCGGCGCAATGGTAGGTAAATTAATTTAAAAACTACGTGAATTGTTTATCTTTTGCTGTTTCAGGGTGAGACTGGTGTACCCGGACCAGCGGGTTCTCCTGGTGACAGAGGAAACGATGTAAGTATATACGAAAGCTATCCATGAAACTGGCGATAAACGCTGTTATTGGGCAAGCTAAAAGTTTGCGTAAGGTTACCAGTAATAAAGACATTGCAACTTAATTAGTTTTGAAGAAAAGTATATTGTCTTTTACTTCTTTTCGTGACGAACTGGGATGCTTTAGCTTGCGAGCGCTATGGCTACGAACTATGATTTCCAGAGTAAGTTTCTAAATTTTTAGAAAACGAGGATGGTACCCATGTAAGAGAATGATTGTAGTCATAAATAGAAATAAATAAACAAGGGACTTTTTTCAGGGCCCAGCTGGACCTCAGGGACCTATTGGATATCCAGGAAAGGATGGATTTAAGGTAACATAAAAAGTTCTTTTTGTTCCAAATAGTTGCAAAGTTTGTAGTTTTATGGATAATAAGTCTTTCGTAAGCTTGCTTGCTTACCAAGCCAATAAGCTAAAAGTGTGTGTGGAAAATGTAAATATGCCCATCAAACAAATCTAAAGAAAATGTTGAGCTTACGATTTTAGTTCAAAACAAGGTCCATTTCTAGCAAGTGCCCAAACAATTACACAATCCACCTTCTTGGAATCTTTTTTCATCAATAATGTCTTTTAATTCTTTCAGTACCCTGGCTTGAAATGCCAATTCTGCGAACTTACTTCCGCGTGTTAGTATCGAGAATTTGGTGTTGATCATGCTCTTTATTTTTATCACCTGTTTGTTTGACAATGTACTGTTATCGCAAGGTGAAATAAGAGATTATTAGACCGCTCTTTTTAAAACCTCAGGAAGAATTGTTTCTCTTACAGGGCGAGGCAGGGCAACACGGGGCACAAGGTAAAACAGGAGTCCCAGGCAAACCTGGTTTAGCTGGTCTCCCTGGGATGCGAGGAGGCAGTGGACCGAGTGGCACTGACGTGAGTATATCAGGACAATCTGATCTTAGCGCTTTTTATCTTTTTATCAATGTAACAATTTTAGCAATTTATCTATTTTTAGCTTAGCTTTTTAGCTTTTTTACCTTAATATAGTTTTTATGTTTTTTATCTACTAGTTTTAATGTTTTATTTACACACGACCCCACAAGCTATGTAGCTTTTTTTTTATCCCATCGTGTATAAATGAAGGTTTTGATTGATTGATTGATTGATTGATTGATTGATTGATTGATTGTAGTGTAGACAAAGCGGCTTTAAGTTAAGGCCTGGCCTAAAGGAGTCTCAGTTGACTAAACTCGCAAGTCTATTTAGCCACCGTTTGTGCGCAAATTCAACTTGCCACTACTTGTTCCTTCGCTTGACCAGGCCTCTGTAATAACAACTGTAAAACCAAAACCAATGTATTTTACTTTGACCAGTCACAACAACACGCAACCAACACGAGAAAAGAATTAAAGCTTAAAGTGAAAACGTGCTGGGTACCACACGTGAGCCGCAGGTCACGCTTACTTTTTTTTTCTTTTTTTCTGATCAGTTAGACTATGTGGCGCAATCTTACTCCATTTAAGGTCATTGCTCAGTATTGCATTGCGCATCCTTACTGCGCAGAATTTTACGCGTAATAAGCGCGCGCACATAAACAAAATGGCGGCTTTTTTAGTCCGCGAGAGAAGTAAATTGTCGCTTTCTCGTAAACGAGTCTGGTGACCTATCAATTTTTTCTCATATTTTGGGTGTAGCGATCAAATTCTTTTTGTAAAATGAAAACAGATCAATTCCTATGTTTGAAAAATAAATTATCGCTACAAAAGTGTACTCGCAGAGGAATTATAAAGAATTATATGGAATATACAAGGTCTTCCTGCTCCTAAACGAATGTGGTGACCCCCCTTTTTTATTTCAAAATTTAAGTTCCCTTTAAGTAATAAACCAGTAGGCGAAGTTTGGTTAAAAATCTATGTTCAGTTTTATTTCGGGGCAATGACCTTAATCAATTAAAGAGCTCAGCAAACGATTACTTTTGGTCGAAACCGCACTGAGGATGAAGGTTTGGTGAAAATGCGTTAGTCCTCTACTGGAGTAAACCCTTGTGTTAGCTTTTAATATCATAATCTGACCAAAAGCCTTTTTTAAGCGATGACGTCAGGAAATTGCTTATTGTCATCGCACGATGGGCTCTTTTACTCTGTTAGGGCGATCGAACAGAAATCAAGTTTAACTTAACAAGAAATCGCCGCGTAGAATACAAAAGCAAAATACTCCCGTGCAGTCAGAATGGAACACTACAATGTATAAACGAAAGAGACTAATTTTATAATGTGGTATATATCAGATTTAGTAGACAGAAATTTCTAATTCTTATAATACAGGGCCGCTGTGAACAAGCAGAAACCAGAGACCGTTTGACCTTTCTCGCAGCTTTAAAGCTAACTCCCGCGTATCGCGCGTATGTTAGCCTGCGAGCAGGCTCTCTATTCGGGGGCAACGTGAATATTGAACTCTTCGAGCGCTTCACGTTGCCTGCTCGCAGGCTACGCGTATGTCGTTTATCGGATGTCACACACTACGATATAACGCAATCTACTGTGTCTACGAAGAAAATGTATTATTAACTTTGTATCCTTGGCCTGTGAATTAATAACTACTGTATTTATTTGAATTCCATCAGATCATAGCTATGCTATTTAGACAATCACCAACATTGCTTCTTAGATTTAAAAAAAGAACACTGCAATTGGATAACAGATAACAGTTTTTATCAGTGACTTCTGTAACAGTTTTTATCACGCACAAGGTGTCAGCTACTTTTATTTACGCTGAGTTTTTGACAAATTTCCTCAAAATTATGTTAGACCCTTTGTGAAACGTCATCGCTTCTGCATGCACTGCATGCCGTTTATTTCTTTACTCGTTTTAATGGTATGCTTTTGTGTTTCAGGGAAAACAAGGTCAAACAGGAGATCGCGGACCTGGAGGAGTAATTGGTGAAGCAGTAAGTGTTTTTGACATGATACACACAATACTTTTATTTCCCGACTGAATGATTTCCTCTTTCTTTCTGGGAATGGGTCTGGAAAGCAGCCATCTCCAGGTAACTTTGTCCTTAGCATCCGACCAATTATAGCCTCGATTTCAAGTGGTGTTGTCTCAATTTGGGCTCAAAATCACGTGGAAAACTGAAGTGCTTTGCACAAGTTTTTTAGGGGTGGGCGAAAATGTAGAATATGAAGAGAAGGAGAATGAATTTGATATGTGACCCAACGATCTCCTGCAACGTCCGTCTGCAAGATTTTGATACTTTCCTTCTTGCTTTCTGGGGAAGTGCAATGTCCGAGTTTTTCTCTTTCTATCCGTAACACAAGTCCCAGTCCCTACCGTCTCTATGTTTGCCCTCCTAGTCTACCTTTCTCAGTTTCGCTCTCATCCAGTGATCAATAGAATTTCACAAACCTCTAGCGTCTAACTTGTATAAGTTGAAACTCCTCTTACTGGTTTTGTTACCGTTTTTGAATTTTTAATAATAAAAAAATAAAAAACCCTCTGTGACTACTGTCTGTGATAAAACGTCCATCAACACAATCTTTACTTTTTACAAGAAAACATTTGATCTATCTGCTTAATTTTTAATTTCTCGCACAGTGATCAAAGCTAAAATATGGCAAATTTAAATTAACCGAAAACTGTTTTGAACAGCTATAGCTTTCACTTTTGTTGTTTTTAGGGAGATACTGGTTTGCGCGGAGAATTAGGAGCAGTAGGAACAGTCGGTGAAAAGGTATTAATAAATTACTTAACATGGTACAACAAGCCTTCTTCGAACATTACTGTGCGTGCGATCGTGTTTTTCAGTCACCTTCCTCGTCCCAGGCGTCGCCTCTCAAGTCGCCTCTTGGTTGTAAATGATGCGCGTGTGATTATGGGACTGATCTTTGGCCTCCTTTTTAACACGTCAGTCACCAGCTTCCTGTTGTCACAAAGTCCGGAATACTCGCGCCTATTTCGTACTGGACAATAAGATATTTTTCACCGATATCTGCAGTTTTCCGTTTACAGTCGAACCTCTTTCGCACGGACAAAAGGGGACAGGAAACAATGTCCGTATTGTGGAGGGGTCCATATTACAGAGGCAGAGTTTATATGAATTTTGGTCTCTTAAGGGCCAAGTAAACTCTGCGTAATAGGTTCCACTGTATATGAACATCGCGTGTTCAAGCAAGGGTATCCACTTCAAAGAAAGGACTTCTTAATGAAAAAGTTTCATTTGATATTTTCCTGGTATTTGCTTCTAGTTGACATTAGTCAAATTTCAACTTTTCTTTTTCAAGGGCGATCGCGGTGAACCCGGTCAGCAGGGTCCGCCCGGAGAATCAGGTAAAAAGGTATGGAAAATTATCATCCTTCAATCTTACCCGTATCTGCAAACGATGTGTTTCACTGATTTTATTGGACCAGCCATTTAGAAATTATCAGTCAAAGGAATGTGTTTCAAAGACTGCATCATGATAGTTTAACGGCCACTACGCATGGTTGTCTTCGTTGAGCGTCTTTTGGGTTATTCTGTCGATGAAATTTTCAAGTTAAAGCCGGTCGCTACTGTAAGTATACCTTCTTATGAAAAAGAGCTTTCTTGAAAGGATTTAGTTTGTTTATGATATTTTTTACTATAGAGAAAATTTCGTGGCTAATAAAGATCGTTTGACATCTGATATTTTGCGCACGTTGCCCTCGATCAACGCTGCTTAGCTGCTTAGGTAGAAGGCGACGCGTACATGTGAGCGAATAAAACCAACATATATAAGTATTGGACAGTTTGCAATAAACCTTTTTGTTTTTTTCAAGGGGCCGGAAGGAGCTGTTGGGAAGCGAGGAGACATAGGCCCGGCTGGATCAAGGGTTTGTAATCAATCAAGTACTTAAATAACTGAACACTGCTCCTGATCATGCACTTTCTTTTTTACAAACCAAACGAAAACAGATCTTTATCAATGGTATGTTACACATATGAATTTTACCTGACAGGGCGCAGATGGAGTGCAAGGATTTCCAGGTCCAGAAGGGCTCCAAGGCTTACAAGTGAGTTTCCATGTTTGTTTTCCTTTTCAAAATATGTGAGTCAGCACTTCACCAGATCATTCTTCTCTGAACAGAAAGTGGCTTTCATCCATACAGCATTTTTACTATTAGTTTAAGTATTACAAGTGTGTAAATTTCTCTTGATTATAGGGCACTGAAGGGCCACTTGGTTTTTCAGGAGAAAGGGTATGGACGATTTTTTTTCATCTTATTATCGATTTTCAGTGCCCGGTGTAAGATTAATTTAGGTTAAGCTCTTTTGAAGTTCGTGGACACGACAGCTCTTGGTGGCAGTTGTTCTTGTAAAGAAGTGGCTTTTAATTTTTTTTACCAACTTATCTGCTGGCTAACAATAATTCCAGTTATCTACTGACAGTTATGTGAATAGTGATCTTTTATCTTCTTCCTCGTCCAAACGATAATAAATTGCCTTATGCACACTTTAGAAGACAACTTTGTAATTTTTTTAATTCTTTTTTTCCAATAACAGGGTGATGCTGGTGGCAGGGTGAGTAATGAGTTTTATTGTCATTTCTAACAGAAGAGTTACAACAATACCTATACACTGTGTCTGATTATCTGGTTTTCGTTTTTGTTTATCTACAGGGACTTGAAGGAGAACGGGTATGGATTTCTATTTCTCTTTTTATGGCTGAGTGAACGAACGAACGGAAGGACAAACGAACTAACAAACGAACGAACGAAAAAAACACCCAACCAACGAATGAACGAACGAAAGAACGAACGAACCAACCAACCAACCAACGAAAGAACGAACCAACGAACGAACGAACCGCGAATAAACTGAATAAACCAACGACGAATGAATGAAATGAGGAACGAACTGAATCAATAAATGGAGGAACGAATGAACGACTTTATTAAAGTATCCGTTTTTTATTGTTGCCTGCCTTTTTCATGCACATTGTGCAGTTAACCTTTGAAGCACGACTTCCATGCGGGAATATAAGAGAGTGACATTAACCACTTTTTCTGTATAACCAACATTTCCTTTATACTTCTTAAACGAGACATGCAATCACCAGTTATATTAACACAACTATGAATGTTGTTTCTTGCAGGGCCTTCCTGGACCACCTGGGCCGCCGGGACCCCCGGTGAGTGTTTTGTTTTTGTATATCGTGTTGGGAGTGGGGGGGGGGGGGGGGAGTGGGAGAGACAGAGAAGAAAAAGTGACGATGGGAAGAATTTAGCCTTGAAGCACACTTCGTTGCAGTAAGCACACTTCGTTGCAGTTGCACAGGCTTTTTTAAAACCGTGCTATTATAAAAATTGCTGAATTAACACTATTCTTACAGTAAATTTCTGCTGTCTCATTAGGCAGACCTTGGAGCCCTTGGCGCTTTAACTCAGGTAAGAAAAAAATGTGAAAACCATTTCTGACTGCATGCTACATGGGGTTTAGGGATATATCATGAAATATCGCACGGACGACTGCAACTGACAGGATCCGATAAAAAGGTCATTGCTTTGTTGGTGTGATATTGTTACAGCAGGATTAGAGAAGATAAATAGTAAAACAAGAATCAAAGTCTCTTCGAGATACCGACTTTTTTTGCATGAAGTATGAGTCGAAGGTTTATCCTGTGCAGTCAAAAAGCCGTATGCATGATTTCAGCGTGGATTTTCTCGGAAACTATTGGAGGGATGAAGTTCAAATTCGGCGAAGAGATAGAGCAACAACTCACCGATCGATAGCCGTCGTCAGATAGGTGAGATTTTCAGTAGTTTGGCGTTAATTCCGGTTTGAAGTGGAGGAGGTCGCTGCTAGCGGCCGCCGACTTGCAAGCCTTGTCTCCTCTTTCTCTCTTACTGGCCTTCGGCCGGCTAAATCAGTTAAAAAAGTGCTTAAAACGGCCCGCGCAGGCGAAGAAATACAACACATGAGTCGATAAACGTTTCATTAAACTTTATTGAGATATTTAGAGCGAAATGTAGTTAGATATGTTATTTCCAGAGCTTTATTTCAGTAACCCTTATAGATTTCAAAATTTCTTTTGTTCGTCTCATGTCAACAACAATAATTAACCACGAACACATAGGGTGGTCTGCCTGTGATGCAACATTGCTGTCAACGCGAGGTCACGTCCCTAACGACCTAGGCTGATGACGAAATAGAATGGGCGCTTGTAGCGACCAAATTTGGCCTAAAAAAGAAGCCTTAAAAGAAGCCCCCATCTCTTGCATTTGTTTTAACTTCAATAATATCTTTGAAAAGAGCAAGTTTTTTGGTATGGTTTATTTTTGACGTTTGTAATTTTTAAACGATGTAAGTGCTAGTGGCTATTTATTCGTGTTTTAGTTACGCAATCCATTGTTTGTGCGACGCTTTTTATAGATCGCCTTTCAGACACACGTGCGTTGAGATAAGAAAGCTGACATGTCACTTTTAACATTGTTATATAACGTTTGTAAATGACAAGTCACGTTTTTTCCACGAGATCGCGTGATCACCCACAGCGGAAAGTAATCCCTTGAGAAATTAAAATATTCCCTTGAGAAATTAAAAAAGTCCCTTGAGAGTAGACAAGAATGACAAGAATGTTCCAAATTTTGCCCCACATAACTGCTATTCTCCTATTTTCGCTTGTAAACAAGCAAAAAAAGTCGCAAAAATGAGGGTACAACAAAATTAGTTTGCTTTCAATCCAAGTTGGAGAACTGACAGTATTCGCCAAATACCACTGAGTAAGGAACTGAGGTAAACGCTTTAATGGGCCAATTATGAAAACTCGAGTTTCACGTTTATGACATATTGTTAACTGTTTGGCCATACCACTGTTTTTCTTCTTTAGCGTTTGAACAACGGAGGTTATGGATCTTACGAAACTCAAACTGAGAAAGCCAAACTGTACAGAAGTTCTCAAGATCAGGTAATCGTTAAGAGTACTGCAGCTGAAAGTGTTGTTATTTATTCTTTCTTGACAACTTGGTTCCATTTAAAGGAGTTTTGCTCCATGAAAGTTTTCGTCCTCGGATTACTTGTGACCGCTGTAAAGAGAATGTCATCTAATAAGAGGCAAATGTTAAAAGACGTTCTGGGTCCCGGCATCATGATAAATTTAGTTTTGCCTAGGCCGAATGTGAGTTTTGAGACCAGCAGATGTCAAAATAGCAAAAAAAGTGTTCTCTGAAATAATTAATAATCTGGAACGCTTTTCTCGCAAATTCCAAAGCCCTTAGAAAATTATGTTTCTTTAATTCTAATTCAGTTTGCTTTCCTCTGCAGAGTGAGAAGCCGGTAATCGATCCAGTAAGTTCATTTTAATTCACTTGTTATTTTATGGTCTTTTATGCATACAGTCGAACCTCTAACAACAGACATCTTTTGTACACTCAGTTGTAATCACATTCACACCCCGGGCCTAAATCTTAAGTCCGTCCTTTTTGTCCCAGTCCTCCCTCTTATGCTATGCTATAAACTGTATCCTGCCCTTTTCTTGTTCAGGTAAAAATCACTTTAGCTTTGCTCCATTACAAACTTGAACTTTACAAGAAACCAAATGGCACCAAAGAATTCCCAGCTAGAACATGTAAGGACCTCATAATGTGCTACCCAGGCCTACACAGTGGTAAGTTTAATTTGCTATTGAGGGATTTATATACACAGTAATTTGCCGGCTCTAACTTGAGCAGTTTTCAATTGAGTGTCGTAAAACCAAAACCAAAGTAATTACTTCGGCCAATCACAAACGACACAGACAATCCAGTGAACCAATCAAAACTCGAAGCAAATACATGTAGCTGGCACGAAGCGCGGGAAAACGTGCGCGAGCGAGTCACGATTGGTTTTGGTTTTACTCCTGATTGGCTGAGAAAGTGGCGCGAGATTTTTTAGCCAATCACTAAGCGTAGTAATGCAAAACCAAAGCAAACGCAATTTACTTTCGACACTCAAGTGAAAACCGCTCTAACTAGCCATCCTCTGTGCTCCTCCAAGGGACTGTACAAAATTTTCAATAAAAAAACACCTCAATTTTTCTGTATCCTGCCCCAGCGCACAAACTGCTGCTCTACTAAACCATTTTTCATCTCAGTCGTACCAAAGACTTCCATAGCTTTACTGGAATGGAGACCCGAGAATGCGGAGCGAAGAAGGGGAATGTGTCGCACTCTCTCGGTCAAGAGAGACACCGTGGAGCGGGATGCCAAATTAGCTGCAATGAATCAAGATCTGGAGTCCATAGCAGCAGACATGTCACAATAGGGGGGGGGGGGGGGGGCGGCGTTCTCGTACTATTTGTGTCATAACACCGCGTTGTTAATTCTGATGATGATGATGATGACTGAACCATTTGTGCGTCAAGTGGTTTTAAGGTCATGCTAACGTAACGCAAATATTTCAACAGGTGAATTCTGGGTTGATCCAAATGAGGGCATCACTGAGGACGCCATTAAAGTTTACTGTGATTTTTCCTTCAATGCTACTTGTTTGTACTCAAGCAAAGAAAAGAAGGTATTTCAAGTTACTGCTATGATGATGTCTTACTTGTTCCCAGTCACCCCTAGTACAAACGAGTGCTCCAATCGGAGAGTGTAGTGTTTGACTCCGAAATATATGTAGCAACTAAGATTAACCTTCAAACCTATATAACCGTTCATTAGTTCACAGTGAAGCAACAGTTTCCACTTAAAAAAAAAAAACAAAAAAAAAACAGAAAAACGCGGTAAATGTTTCCTTTTTTCAAAAGATGGTATCAGCAGTGAAAGTATCAGAGGTATTGTTTTTTGCACTGCGAAGATTTCACACGGCACTCTTCTTATAATGTCTGACGGTCTGAAAGCTTTCTTCTGAGGAAATATTCCGCTCTCAAAAAAAAGTTTCATTCATAAATGGAAATACTTAGGAAATGTTCAATTTGCGTGACGGATTGTTGATGTAGGGAAAAGGTCATGTTGCTTTAAATATAACTTTGGAAACATTCGCTTTCATGTTTGACAAATCAAAGAAACTTTACTTGCCAACTCGCTTTTTGACATGTTTTTGCTTTTTCTTTTAAGGCAAAAGACAAGAAATTCTTGTAATTCATACCTGGAAACGCGCCGGAGGATTTAAATCTTACATATAATTACATTCGATCTTCTGAAAGAAGATTTGGTGACACGTCCGGCTGCAATGCAGGCTATTTGAAAGCCGATCTTTTGAAATGAATGGAATGCTTGTTCCACTTCAGTGCTAGCGTTATCTCCGTAGGAATTTTCACCCAACAAACAATCTACCGCATGAGTGTAGTTTAAACTCTAAACTAAAAATATAACATCCCGCGAAAACTTCACCGGCAAAAATTCGAGTGTTTTCTGGTTCACATTTCCTCTTGAAGATCGCCAAGGAAGTGATACCTAAAAAAAGTTATTCGACGCTTGGCAGGCGGGAGAACTTTTTAACCCATTGCTTGAGAACATTCATGGATAATAGATCATAATAACAAGCCCGTTCCCGTCTAATTTGCATATTCGTGTCTACGTGCTTGTTCCATTTGACTGCGCATTATCTAACACCTAGCGTAGCGTTTGCTTTCCCATCTCAAGTCAATGCATGAGTGTAGTGTAAACACTACACTAAAAAGGGAAGCGCAAGAAAAAATGGGAAGGAGTGAAAACTGGGTAGCTTTCCCTTTACTTCTTCCCATAAGTCCCTTCTCCGACTTCGCGCTCGTTCTCAACTACCCTGTGATTTTTAGGAGTTTGTTAATTTTTTATCAACAGGAAAGTCAAACTGTGATAGAGGGAACAAAGCGTTATCACTTGAAGAACATTTTACTGATGGAAATGAAGAAGTGTTTTTCCATATTTTATAATATTTGTTCTGTATTCTGTTTGTGCAGCCATTTGCATCCAAGAAAAAGAAGTGGTATTCAGGACCAGACGAATACAAATGGCTCGGTGGAGATCTCGGAACCCTTCAGAAGGTAACAGCATAACACTCTTTCTAAACTTCACAAAATAAGCCAAACGCCTCCCCCGAAAATAAATCCCCCACGCCCACAAAAATTGACACTGACTCTACAAATAATAAATAATGATAAGGCACAAAACTGCTTCTGGTCGTAAAGCCCCTCTTCCCAAATAAAGTGACTGTAGAGCAGTTTTTGTGTCGCGTTATTTTCTTTTGACTTTGCTTTGCGAAATTGTTATATAAATTTGGTTATATTTCTAATGCAATATCTCCTCCAAGAATCTTGAGCCACCTTAAATCAGTTACTGCAAGCATACTACTACATCGTTCTTCCCCTTTGGCAGCACTTCTTCCATTTAGGTATACTAGTTTAAGAAGGTACGGTCAGTCTGAGGCTGCTAACCAATTCTTTCTTTCTCTTTGCTTCCAGATCAAGTACGTCAGGGATTCCAGTCAGCTCTTATTCCTTCGTCTGCTGAGCGACCGCGCACGTCAGAACGTCACCTACCATTGTAAAGACTCCGTCGCTTGGTATGACGAACAACTACATGACGTCACCAAGTCCATAAGAATCAAGACCAGCAACGGAGTAATCATTGACTCAAGCTCTTCTAACAAGTTCAAACCCAGTGTCCTCACGGACAACTGCCGAGTAAGTAGACAAAACCTATGCATGGACACTGCTTGGTCAACATTATGCCAGGTTGGTAAAATCTTTGGTAAACTAACAAGGAAGTCAAAAAATTTTTTTCACTTGAATGAAATTCTTTAGATAACACTTTAGATAGTCAATGACATACTGAGCCAGGCCAACAAAAATTTCGACATGATTATTAATCAGAGGCTGAAAAAAAAAATACTTTATGAAAAACTATCCATTATTTCTAGCTTTTTTAGGTGAATTAATGATCCATCAGTAACGAATATAATATTTCATTATTACGTATCGAAATGTATAGATAGAAAGTAACTTTTCATTTCGATGAATACATTTATGTTTGCAACGGTATCATTTACGTATTTGTTGTCAGACTGTTCAGATCGTATTTTCTCGTATTTTTCTTCGATCGTTAAACGCTGGAAACTTTCCCGCAAAACGGAGGCGCGCGAGCATTTCTAGCCTGCGCCGCAGACGAAACGCCACTGGCCGGGGTTTAGGTTACGTTTGCGACGCAGGCTAGAGCATTTCATGCTTCGCGCTCGCATGCTGTTTTTTTCGCGTTCTTTTTCGTTGAAAAATAGAGGGGTTGTAAACAGTCTAATTTGGTATTTTCTTTCCTTTTCAGGTTAAAAATGGCACATGGCTTTACACAACTATCCAAGTGGATACGTCCAAACCGAATCGCCTTCCAATACTTGATGTAGCTGCTTATGACATCGGAGATGATAACGAAGAATTTGGACTCGAAATTGGACCAGTTTGCTTTTATTAACTTTTCTTTAAATACTCCGCTTTGTTTTTCCTTTTCCGAGTAAAATTCATGAAAGTGTAAAATATAAGTCTTAACTTATTTTATGAAGTGCATTAATAGTATTCACTGGGGGCCAACAGTTCATCTGTTGTTTCTTTGTTGTTGTTTAAATAAAGGCTTAGTCACATACTCCATTTCGACAAAATCTCTTCTGGATTCTGATTCGAACGAAAGCTTTAAATTGTAGCGCAAGCAGAATCAAAGCGACTTTATTTACCATTTCAAAAGGTGACCTTACACAGTATGAAAACATAACTTTTCGTGATGTAAAGCTCAAGTAAAGCTGACGTTAATTTGGAATTTTATCAGCTTTACGCTACCTTTGCATCTTTTAAAGCTTACCTTTATGCCAGCCTTACACTCACTTTTAAAAGCAGATAAAGATACTCCTTTACATCACCTTTAAATCACATTTACACACGGTAGCGTAAAGGTCGTTTTTACCACCTTTAACATTTATTTGATGGTTTTAAGTTGAATAACCAACATTAATTTAGATTTAACCACCTTTAATTCCACGTAAATCCCAATTTTCATGCTGTGTTAACGCGTACGCTTGCTTTACGACCAGTTTACGTTCGGTTGAGAAAAAGGCACCTTTACGCTGACCTTTCTATACAGGTCAACAACGGGTACTCATTCACCAGCTTCAAGGGAGGTTAATATGTGGATCGAAATCAACCGCCCAACTACTTCCAGACGATTATTTTAGCCTTGTTTGAAACTAGTAGCCTCCCAGTTTTCTGTCGCTGGTTCGACTTAGTTGGAAGAATCGAAAAGTTTGTCGTTATAAGCAGGGTATTAGATCGTTTTCATTGGGCATGCTGTCTTCAGAAACGTGAAATAGTCTGAGTCCGTCTCTCCTCATATAAAGTTATTATTACTGTATTTTAAGACGTCATTTGAAAAAGAAAAATAGACACGAAAAAAAGAATAGTTATTGACTATTGAGGAATGGGCACAGAGCCTTATTCATTATATTTATATTATAATCACCCGGTATGCTACTCGCAACTCCTGATGTACATTAAATTTAATATTCCTTTTCTGTTGGGTTACTAGTAAAATAAATAACTTGATATTCTGATTCAGCCTTCAACATACATGTGCAGATGGGTACATTTATGCCTGCGTAATTTGTCTGGTTAAAAATTAAATTTTATAGCAAAATTCCAGTGGAGTACCAAAATTTGATAGCAAAGGGACAATTCAAATAAAATTTCTAAAAAAATGATTTTTATACAGGCGTCATACCGACCAAATATCTGAGTCTTTCAAAGACAAAAAATGTTACAATAGTATGAGGCCCTATTCTCATCCAGTTTGGTATAAATCCTTTATAAAGTCCCAGTATTCCTTCATGCCTGACAATTTTTCCTAGGCAGTGAATGGTATTTCTGTACACCAATGGTTTCCCTGTGGCATCTTTCTTCTGGTTCATCATGCGCGTCTTTACCACGTCAAATGGTGAAGTACTGCAAGCTGTTACAAATCCTGCTGTGACAGATGACACTCCATGCAGAGCCGGTCCTTCTTCCATCAACCGAGCGTTTAAAAGAGTGTGCTTGGTATGATCATACGATGGAATCTGCGCAGCTGTTAAAATGGCGGCGCGTTGGACTGTTGGGCCCACACCCGTCCACAATCCTCGAACACCTTCCTTCCGCGCGATTGTCCAGAAGGCGTGGAAAGTGTTTCGATATTCTGACTTCTGTCCAGGTCCCACGGCTTGGAATCGTACTTTGACCAGGTCTGTGGGTGTGGCAATTGCGCTGCCTATGGTCCCTGAAGTGGCCCCTGCTGCGATCTTCTTCCACAGCGGAGTGTGAGCTATGTCGGTTGCTCCTAGTTGAACCTTCAATGGCTCATACGCACCAAGACGAATTGTGCTGTATGAACCTTCTCTCATCAGTGAAGGGACAAGCCTAGAAATGAAGTTTTAATTATAGGCATTAAAGATTCTCTACTTCAGTAAATTGCAAGTAGCTTTGTCATCCAAAAAGCTATATACGTGGCGTAAGTTGTCACCAGGCGTCTCTCTGCACGTGTTTGCGAGTTTTCAGTTTTAGCAAGGCAACGTCGATGACCCAGCGATTAAAAAGAAAATTTAAGGCCACAGTTTAAAGATGTAAAAGAAAGACATTTTTTGGAAAGACATAAAAACTTATTGCTTTCATGTCATTAAGAATTAATATTTTGTGTCTGCAACAATAAGATTCTACACTTATTGAATAATTGAATCTCAAGAGATTCTACAGTCTTCAAACAGGGCTTACATTTTACCAATTAAAGCCTGGTTTTCACTAGCGACGCAAGCACAAGCGCAAGCATAAGCGCAATCACGCTAAAAGGAAAAATTTTGATCCTTGTTCTTGTGCTTCCGCAAGCGCAAGCATACGCATAAAACTGCAATGCGCTTGTGCTTTTGCTTAAGTCGAAGCCGTTTTCACGGTGAAATAAGAGCCGAATAAGAGCTGTTATTCTTGCGCTTGTGCTTGCGTCTCTAGTGAAAACCAGGCTTAATGAATTCAACTTACCCTTTGTAAAGACCCCTCAAGCCTTCTTCTGAGAAGATTCTCAGGGCGCCTCTTATAAATCCTTTGTAGTAGCGGTCCTTAAAAATGTTCTTACTGCTGTGTTTTGAACCTAGTTCATTCTCAAGCTGCATGCGAATTTTTATGACATCTATGGGATTTGTAACTGGAAATAAATGAAAACAAATTATTACGCGATCAAAGGCTGATTTGGGTCTGAAATACATGTGCGGCAAGGGGGTCAAGATCTGAGTGCCGAGTGATACATGTGCACCCCACCAAAAACTTGCGCTGTACTACAATTATCAATTATTAGCCTTCTTCAAGAGTTTCCATTTTTCTCGCAAAATACCGATACACGATGTGCCACCATGCTTTCGCGCGAGACTTGCTATCCCACAGTCCATATTTTCAGTGTCCCAGTAAAAAGAAAAGTCCCACTCGAATTTTCCACGTGGACCGTTCACACTCAATTAAGATTCTTTTTGGGACGCGCGTTTTGCCATTTAGACTATGTGCAGTCAACCTTCGCGCGAGGCGAGGCGAGCGCGAGTTCGTGGCGAAGCCGCGCGAGTTTCGAGTCGCTCGCCTCTCCTTGCTGCCCGCCCCAGTCTCCTCGCCGGCTCGCCACTACGTCGCTCGCACGCTTGAAAGTCAATGGTTTTTCTGCGCTTAAACGTGCATGGAGACGATCATTAAATTCAAATCAGTTACCTTCACTACAACACATTTACTTAAAATTTATGCGAAATTTGGGATCGCGCTATCTTGCCAGTAGATAAGAGCTTTTAAAGTTTAAGCTTATGCTTTATCACGAAATGTTGATTTCAAGAAGCTCACAATATACCGCATCTCACCTGCCCCTCCGCACATGTTGGAGAATCCGCTGAGAGCAAATCTTGTTAAATTTTCTGACGACTGTGTGGCCATTTTGAAGCTTTGATCCGATGCCGGCCGGTGTCAAAGCGTCGAAATGATCGTTCGCTGTCGAAATACAACGAGCATTGAAACACGTGAAGAACGACAAGTACTCATTTGCAATTCAAAGCTAGGACAAAAGTTTCTGACTGGGTGGTAGTAATCAATGTCTGTCATCAGAATATCAATAAGTAGTGGGTTTTCGCTTTTCAGGCCGGGATTTCATTATTTTTACCACTTGAAAATCAGGCAATTTGGCGAAATCGTCGATTGGTGAAGCAAACATTTTGCGTTTTGTTTCTAATTTCACTTTCACAAGGACCGCGATAACGAGAGAATTTTCGAAAAATCTTTGGACGGGTATTTTACGGTGGTTTCGAACGAAATCGAAGCAATAAACAAACTTATAAACATGGGGGCACAAGGGAAATGTTATTTTTATCCCACACCCTGCCAGTTGTCAATCACCCCTGTACTGTCCAATGAGAACTTTTTCACGCGGGTAGGGTGGACACAATTGTCAAACGCTGAGCCAATCAGAAGGCAGTAAGCTGATTTTACTGGGGAGCCCACAGCCCTGCTTGCTTCGATCTTCGCCGCCATCACTGCCGTTTGCACGCTTTGTAGGGTGGGGAAAGTAGCGACAAAAATGGCAACTCCAGGACAGAAGGAGAGAGAGGCAGAGCTTCACTCTGTACTCAGAGCTGCAAACTTGTTAGACTACTACCAAAGTTTCCTCGAACAAGGAGGCGACGATGTGCAGCAATTCTGCGATGCGGGCGAAGATGAATTCAAAGAAATCATCGGTTTGGTCGGCATGTCGACAAAGCCGCTACACACTCGACGGCTGCAGAAAGCTTTGGTGGAATGGAAGAGCAAACGAGGCCATTCTCCCGAGCGAATCAGTCCAGGATCTTGGATGGATAAATGGACTTCGTCTCCTCAAGTTAACCGCACTCCACCGCCTAGCACTTCATCGCCAGCTGCTGGTTCAGGTCGAAAGCGACGCAGTAGCTCAAGCGGCGGCAAAGGTGGCGTAGAAAAACGCGTTGTGGAGCTGAAACTACCTCCAATGGAAGTAATAATCGACTGGGAAAAACTTGACCCCGAACGTCAGCAGCTGATCCGAGATCACTCGCGTATATATGGGAGAGACATCAAGAAACGCAAGACGAACACGCTCAATTCTCACGAACAAATGATCAACGAAGCCGCAGCTCAGCTCTGCCTTCGCGATCCAACACTTCTTGTTCGCCGTGACGAGCTGTTTACGATGGCCAGACGCGTTGTTCGAGACAGCGGGTTTACGTTTGTCCATGGGCATTCGAGGTCCAAGTTTGTTTCTGAATCAGACGAGGAATTAGATGGTAAGCTAAAGTGATCTGAGATTTGGTTGTTTGCCTTTCAGAAATTTGTTGTGTACATTTGTGAGCTTATTATGATTTGGAGTCTTTTTTGAAATACGATAATTTATTATTTTTTTTAGTGACTTACGAATTTTTATAAAGGTTTTTTTTTTTTAATTTACAATTTTTTCTTTCCGAAAACTTAATTAAAAACCCAGGACCGAAAAAAACAATAAAAAACGAGGGGAAAATCAATCGATCAATCGATGACAATCGATTAATTACTGTTGATTGGCATCGATTGGCATCGGCCAATCGATGATCAATCGATAATCACACTTTGGTGGTCGCGAACTTCATCGATTGCCATCGATTGGCATTAAACACACAATCAATCCCAAGCATGAAGTAAATACTTACATACGTTGTTTTGTAAAAAAAATAATAAAGCTCCTTTCCATTGAGATGAAGTTTACATCATAAGCTTTAATGTTTCTGTTTTTCATTCGAGTTTCCTACCGTTTGCTAGCGCTAGAATTCCAAAAACACTTCTTCGTGACCGAGTCAAACATAGGCACGCTAAGCGTGCAGGAGTTATTTTTTCAATTTATGGGGTGGCTTGGGGTGAAACTCGGCGATTGACCTGTTGGGATGGTTTATACCATGGGTTGAGCTATTTGTGTATGGCGGCCCACGAAGTCACTTTTTGCACAAAATTTGCTTGCAAACAAAATAATTTTCAAGTTCATTTTGATACATCAGAACTGTTTTATTCAATACGTAAATTTTCATCATTTAATTGAAAAAACAAAAACTAATTCAATTACCAAAATGTCACAAAATGGCACGTTCTTATTCTGTTTAAAGCGGTTATTTTGTTGCTAGCTTTGTAGCAACCGTAACGTGTTACTTTTGGTTGTTACGGAATACTTTTGGCTTTTTGCCAAACACTGTAACATGATATTGTTGTTTTTCGCACTTTTGTAACATGAGACCTTTGTTTTTTAAAACGAACGTAACACGATACCCTTGTTTTTCTAGAAAAAAAGCCACGTCTCCATATAGACATTGAACGAAAAGTACTATAATAAACGAAGTAATAAACGAATCAAATCAAAAACCACTTTCTTCGGGAAAGTTCTTTAAAGCGCACTACACCTGGAGTAATTGTTTCCTGTCAGAACTGATCAACAAAGATTTTCGTTCATTCACAACGTAAATTCTATTCAACAAACAAGAACTAATTGAGTTATCAAATTGTCACGGAATGGCACGCTCTTAGTCTGTTTTTGCTATCGATCGTAGTTGCTTTTAACAGCAAAGTTAATACTTGTACCGGTTCATTAAATGTTTGAACGAGATGTTTTACAGTTGAGTTTTATAGTTTACTTTTGCCGCCCGCTTTGCGAAGTTTGTTGGGAAATTGGAAACTTTGTTATGAAGTTGTCAATTACGTTGCGAGTTTTGCGAATATAATTGCGAACTTCGATACAAAGTTCCTAACTTCGGCCCGACTGAACTTTTCAAGTTTGGTAGAGGAGAAACAAGACATGTTGCTCGAAAGTTATGGCGATTTCTGAACTAGATGATTTTAGAACTGGTCAAGGAAGGTTGAAGTAGCTTGAAGTGCAAGACAACGTTTCGCATCAGCGATCACGCAAGTGATTTGCCGATAAATAAATTTTATGCATGTAGAAATTTGGTCAAATTTTAACTTTTTTGTATGAAAACACATATTTAATGATTTCTGTGAGGCATAATCTTCACTGTCTTCAATTTCAAGTCTTCTGCGTTTGTAAACCGGATGAAACTGGATGGTTTACCCATATATAAAATTGATTTTAATCGAAGCCGCCGCGACGCGACAGGGAAGACTAATTTGTTCGAGACATGTTTACCGCTCGCTGAACATAAACGTTTTTCATTTTTATGACATTTGTTTCCAACAGTTTAGCGTAGCAAAGCCCTTTTTGATAACATTATTACAGAAGGTTTTAATAAATTCGGGCCGAAGTTGGGAACTTTGTATCGAAGCTCACAATTTGATTCGCAAACTCGCAACCTATTTGGCAACTTCGTAACAAACTTAATTTCCCAACGAACTTCGCAAAGCGGACGGCAAAAGTAACGACAACATTATTCTTCAAATCTACATTGTGCAAATGTTATATGTAATTTTTACTACGGTCAGGAAAGCTAGCCTCTCCAAACGTACGCTCGAATAAGAAGAATAACAAGTTAGTGTTGGGCCTTTTGCTCACGGCGTGTGCGTTGTAAGTAGGGGAGCGTTACGAAAAACGTTTTTAATCCAGGGTTAATTCACAACTCACCAATTCCGCCTCCTACAAATCTAAAATCTTCGAACGAAATCGCTCACTACAACTGTGTCAGATTGCTTCCCCCTTATAAACTACAATTTGATTGGTTCTGATAGTACCTGAAATCTGATTGGTGTGACAAACAAACATACTTCACTGACCCACTGACTGACTGACTGAATGATTACACGGGAACAACATGCCGACTAAGAGCTATTTTTGAAAAAATAACTCAAAAATGGCGGACGTGACAGGCAAAACTCATCCCCAGACTCCCACTGTTGTCTCGTTTTCGTTCCGACGTACGGACGACGTATTTTTGAGTTCTCTCTGCTACTGTTTGATTTGAAATATTTCGGACGAGCGAGAAGATGTTTATGGACTACAAGACAGAGTTTTAGAAAAATTACATTGTACTTAGACAGCGAGGAATTCTGTAAGTTGCGATTTCTATTTACTTTGCCAGGAGTTGGTTCGAAAGCAAACCAGACCTAAAAGCGTACGCTTCGTTGATGGAGGCGAATAAGACTTAAGCTCAAAACGATTGTTTTAAACTAGTAATACGTGACTCGCACGGCCTCGCGAAGTTCCGGTTTTAACCGGTGATTTGTTATTGTTGCTTAGTAACGGGCATGGCCGCGTCACCCTCGTTTCCAGGGTCTACTCCGCTTTGAAGATGGCGACTCTTTCTGGTTCGTAAAGAGGTATAAAGCGTTGGGAAGCGCAGGCTATTTTCAAAATCATCGTCAAATTATTGGATAGTCGCATTTTGGACATTTATTTGAGGGCATTAAAATAAAAAAAAAGAACGAAGGGCAGGAGGATTCGAACCCTCCGCCGGCGCGCCCCTGATGGCGATGAAAGGTTTATAGCATATAGGGAGTATTATGTGGAAATCAGTGTTATTTTAATCCGAAAAGTAAAACGATAAAAATGAAAGGCTCAGGATTCGAGCCCACCAAAAAAAAAAAAAAAAAAAAAAAAAAACCCTAGCCGGATTCGAACCCCCGGCCTCAGTCCCGAAGATCTGATTTCAAGTTCGACGCCTCACACCATTAGGCCACCAGCGCGCGGCCGTGTGACGTCATTTCCGCCAGACACCAAGCTCACAAATATATATATATATATATATGACCGTAAACTCCACACGAGATTTCATCCCGCCTGAGCCCTTTGAGGGACAAAATTATACACCCCGCTACGCTCGGCCTTCGGCCTCGCTTCGCGAGGAATAATTATTGCCTTATTACTGTTAAGTTAGTAAGTTTCTCGTTGTATTGACATTTTTTGGAAAGGTTATCATTGTTGTTGCTAATAAAATATAACATACAAGAGAGACCGTGTGTTTTAAAGTGAACGTCAAATGAAAAACGATGGCAGTTAAATGATCGATTAAATTGGTAATCGATGATATTGATAATCGATGAAAATTGATGGTAGTTAATTGATCGATTGTCATCGATTATCGATTAAATTGATAATCGATGACAATCGATAATCACAAAAACTTTAGCGATCGATTGTTCATCGATTATCAATATCAATCGATTAATTGATATCGATTGTCATCGATTGTTATCGATTGCCATCGATTATCGATTCCATCGATTGTTCAGGTCCTGAAAACCTAAGATTATGATGTACGTTTTGATGGATAAGTGAGTTTTGAATGTTGCAGCTTGAACTTTAATAAGGTTATTATTTATTTTTTTATTAAGCGTTAATAAATTTTCCTACTATTGATATAGAATATAGGGCAAATAGACTAAAAGCCCACTTTTCTGGTCCTATCCCGCTGGTGGGGGGTGGGGGGGGGATACTCAGGAATGTATTGGGTGGGTGTGTGCTGCCTGGGTCTCCAAAGTAGCACCCCATTCTAGAAGAAGGTCAATTTTTTGGCTCCCCGTTTTGGCTGTTGATAATTGTTGATAACTGTAGATGAGGTACTCAGAAACAAAAAAGGAAGCGTTCAATGGGCTTGTAACAGGGATGTAGCTAAGATTTCCAACAGGCGAAAACTTTGGGTTACATTACAAGGAAGATCTAACCAGACACAGTCTTTTAGCTGGATAAATCAAGTCCTTAGGTGGTTATTTTTTCTGCCTTCTGCCTATTATATGCATGTACATCCCTGACAACTTGTAGGGGTGGTATGGCGGTGTGTGCTTCTGGGTTAATGTTCTCCAAATCATGACCCTACTTCATTCATTTTTCACATCATTTTCCATACCCATTTTCAGACCAGCTGGTGGTTAATCTGAAGCAGCAAATTGCACTTGAGAGAGAGAAGTACCGATAACCAAAAAATATCATTTCATGATTACTTTTTGGTTACCGATACTTCTCTTTCTCTCTTCGTTAGAAGACAAAAAGCCTGATGAAAAACAATTTATATTTTACTGTATGTACATGTTTGCCTAAATATGTTTTTTATGTTAAATTACTATAAAACAGCAGGTTTCTTTTAGTCATTGTTTTATTCTGTTTTATATTTGGTCAGTTAACACAATTTTGTAACATGTTGTTTTTAACAGTGACCAAGAAGAATCAGGTATCGCAAGCAAACAAACTCAAGCGAGAAGAACGTCTACATGAGATCGACGATCTTCTACAAAATAACAAAGAATTGCAAGAACAGATAATGCAAAAACTGGATGAAGCACGAGCTCTGAGTGCAACAACAGAGGTGAGGCCATTTTCCCTTCAAAGTCCCAACTGTCAGCATTACAGTAGCTATTTTTGGCCATATTTTTTTTTTGATAAAGGAAGCTGATACAGCAACAATTTTTCAAAATGGCAGTTCCACAATCAAAGATGCGGAACAGTTCTTAATTTTGGGTAACAAACCGTTATTTTTGTTTAATATACTAAACAGTTGAGCAAGTTGAGTACATAAACATGAAGTCTCATTTGTTTTGGGTAAAGTAACCTGCAATCAAGCCCTCCTTCCCATCATCAGGGTTCTTTTTTCCTTCTCCCTTTAAAACAACATACAGTACAGTGATTTCGATTTAAAACATACAACTTTGAATAAGACTTTTGCTTTGGAATACAAGCGATATTCGGAGAAGAAAGAACTGGTTTGAATGGCCCTCATGTCAAACGTCACATTATCTGTTTTCAACCACAGGGAATTTTTTCCTACAATCCTCGTCAATACCCTTGGGAAGGTCGTCAAGTTTTCGCTCCCCTCCCCCCTCGTTTAATGTTGAAGTCTACCTACAGACCTCAATCACAGCATATTGTCTATCATAATGTTCAGAAATACTTCAACATTGATATGGGAGAGAGGGGGGGGGCCAAACATCTTGTGTAGGTACCTAGAGACTACATTTATGTCGAAGTTTTTGAAATTGCGGTGTATATGTGCAACCTTCCCAAGAGGTTATGTCTGGGATTGTATGTGAAATGACTGGGCGTTGTAGTACATCTCGGGGTCTTTACGGACTGAATTGAAAGTGTTACATGCAATCTTAATGGATGAAATTTTCAGACGATGTTGTGTATTACCAGGCACTTTCTCCAAAGTAAACATATTAATTTTTCATTAAAAAAAATTGGAGTTGGACGAGTTGATTGACGGGTGGAAATTATTGTTGTTTTCACAACATTGGAATTAAGAGATGTTAAATGTGAGATGGAAATTCATACAGTTTTGGCGACCAATTCCACCAGCTGAGCAGTGAAACTTGGTACCGTGTGGACACTGCTTTCCTTGCTTAGTTTTGGACAACATCGAATAATAAATGTTATCTCTATTGTAAGCTGTCAACACCTTGTTAACAAGTTGTGTATCGCAGACAACAGTACTCCGGGAAAATACAACAGTACTCCATTAATGTTTCCAAAATTATAGCGCTCGGAGTTGATTTAACAGGAAAGTACGCGGACATGGTTAATGTTTATAAAGAAATGTTTCGTTGCAATGAAACTTGAAGTACATGTTGCTTTATTAAGGGGAAAGCACACAGTACTCCATCAAAACAAGGTATTGAAATGTTATCATTCTCATTATCTTTTAAACCCGAGTTTTCAATGGAGTACTGTTCAAAATCACTCCAAAACGTTACTTCAAGATAAAAGCTTCGTCTCACTTGCTTGGAGTTTCACAGCCTAACTTATATTTAAGAAAAGCTGCATTAAATACAGGGATCCATATTCGTTTTTTCTCCAAGTCGTCAGCCGGGCAAGTATGCAAGATGACATACTTGCCCTGGCAAAATTTTACTTGCCCGTTCAAAAGTGAAGAATGGCGACCGTACAACAAGTAAATGAAAAGTTGACTTTTTTGTTATTATCACATGTATGTAACACTGTGTATACATGAAATCTACAAGACAACGAATCTGTTATAATAAAGTTTGATTCACAAGTATTTGTTAATGAGACTCTTTACTTGTCTACCTTGGCTGCCGGCTTACAAATTTCACAAAACATCATGCCCCCAAGCGGCTTGTGATGTTGACGGAAGCGTATGATGGGGGCACAAATGAAAGCCAGGGCCTCTTCGACTGCCACAACGGAAGAAAATAACGCTTTTGCTCTTCTTATTCATATTTGGTTTGTTTTTCTGAAGTGTTAACATTGCTTTTTCTTCTTTGCTGGCGGTGCCACACCAAGATATCGGCAAATTTTGATCACAACATCAGCTGATGCGATCGCCTCGTGTTTTCGCGGATGCAGCTGCAGTACAAAATATCAGCGGTTGACAGCTTGAAAATTGAGCCTGCAATGATTTCATTGATGGAAAATACCGCATCAGCCAAGATGGCGGCCAAAATTATGATTTTATCGCAACAGAAAGTTGCAAATTATTTTCTGTTTTTGAAAAGTTATGAATGGATGACAAGTGGTCAGAACGCAAGTAACTCATAATAAAACTTAATATATTTTTGTTTTCATTAAGTCAAACTTAAGTCGTCCAGCGGACGAGTTTATGTAATCTTTTGGTCGTCCATACGATTTTTTAGTCGTCTCGGACGACCGGACGACTGTGAATATGGATCCCTGTAAATATCTTAAAATAGCGTTCTTTGGCGCGATTTTCTCATGGAGAACTGTGGAGTACTGTGAGACGAAATGTTTACAGTGTAATTAAGTTTACTATTCCTTGCCTGCGAGAAGTCACGAAAACTGTTCACAACGTTCGCATACGGTACATGTATATAATAATGTCACTTAGAAACAACTATGACATTGTCCCTAGTGTTCTTTAAAGAGCGCAATAAAACGGAACTAAAGATACCAAATCCCAAAAACGAATAATTCCACCCTTCTACTCCGAAGATGTTTATGTTAACTCTCCTTACTGGCTGTATACATTTCTTTAAATGTTAGTTCGGAGAAATGAGACATGAAGAGAACAGTTTCAGTATTTTCAGTATTTTACGTTGGTTTTTGACGTCTTAACCAAATTAGTTACATACTCCATACAGGTAAATGTTTATAAACATCACAACATGTCACGCAATAACAACACCGCTTTTAAACCATCTTTCAGCTAATCGGTAGTTTTTATTGCTTCAACTTACAACTTGACCAAAAGAAAGAATATACTATATCCCTTGACCACACCAAACTTCAGCTTTATAGCGTATATAGTTTTTTGGTTATGGAATATTTTATGCTCTATTTCTGATTCAGACAATCCTTGTCAATACCCTTGGGAAGGTCGTCAAGTTTTCGCTCCCCTCCCCCCTCGTTCAATGTTGAAGTCTACCTACAGACCTCAATCACAGCATATTGTCTATCATAATGTTCAGAAATACTTCAACATTGATATGGGGGAGAGGGGGGGGCCAAACATCTTGTGTAGGTACCTTGAGACTACATTTATGTCGAAGTTTTTGAAATTGCGGTGTATATGTGCAACCTTCCCAAGAGGTTATGTCTGGGATTGTAGGTGATGTTCGCTCGCTTTTTGTTTCTACATGTATGGTTAACAATGGGTAATTAAAATCTCGAGAGAAGTTAGAGCCGTGAACTTGCAGTTTTTACAAGCGTCTCGTGAGACGAGTGTCTCGTCTCGCGAGAGGGTGGTAACTTACTTTTGAGCGGTACTGTATGATCCTAGGATAAGGTACATGTGTACATGAAAATGATTAAGCTTGGATCAGATTAGATACTGTAAAAGTTTGGCCATAAGTTTTTTTTCTCTACAGTGCTGTATTCAATGCAGAAAGGCTTCATGGTATAATTGTTGAAATTAAATAATGCAGATTTTACATGTTCATTGTTGTTAGTAACGAAACACTCCAAGGTCTAGGTCTAGATTTAGAAATGTTAACCAAATTATTAAAAGTCAATGTCTTATAAACCACAAAATGAACAGAGTTGATTTTGCTTCATCTGGACCCAAAAAAGCTTTTCTTTTGTAAAAAAGGGGTTGAAAAATGGCCATCACAAGTCATGTGATTGGTCTGGATGAAAAAGTAAGAGGTCTCAAATTAAAAAAAAAAAACAATAAACAAACATAAAAAATACTTTACTGCTGGCGTATAACACTGCATGATTCAGTTGATGGATCTAAACTGAGCACTGAGCAGAACAATAATGCTCGGTTGTAATATTTTGTTTTTCAGATCAATGAGCTGCAAGCTGATCTCAGCAAGCTTCAGAGTCAACAAGTGTCCCTTCAGTTGGAGCACAAAGAGTTGAAGAAGAAGCAGCGTCGTTCAGAAAGATACTACACAAATAAGCAAACAAAGGACTCTGGCTCACAGGGCAACAGTGTACATGATGACGATGTAGACATGGTGGGAGATGTGTCATTACAAGGGGAGCTCACACCAGATGACCATTCTGAGGAAGGTTGGTGTTGTTAGAGTTTCGAGTACCGTAATGATTCGATTTAGCACCCGGGGCGCTTATTTACTTTTGGCACCTCAAGGGAGGGCGCTTATTCGAGACAGGGCGCTTATTTAATTTTTTTAAAAACAACCAAATGTATCTAACAATAACAGGAAATGTAACAGTTAGAAATTGTTAAAAGTTCAGTTACTTTTAAAATAATTGTTCATTTTAACAGTAAATATATACATGAACTGTACGGTGAATGTTCATAAGTTTATCTAGTTGACGTCAGTGACTTCAGTAGGGCCAGTTATCCACAATAGGGGCATTTTTTAGAATAGGGGCGCTTATAAGAATGGGGGTGCTAATTAGAATGGGGGCGCTTATTGGAATAGGGGCGCTTATTGACAAAAACACATTCAAAGGGGGTCGCTTATTCGGAAGGGGGCGCTTATTGGAAGAGGGCGCTAAATCGAATCATTACGGTCATACATACATGTACAGTACCGCTCAAATGTAAGTTACCACCGTCTCGCGAGAAACGAGACGCGTCTCGCGAGAGACGAGACTCGTCTCGAGAGAAACGAGACGCGTCTCGCGAGACGAGTCTCGTTTCTCGCGAGTGCACTGCAAGTACGAAATTTTCGCCTTCTGTTGCATTTGTTCAACTGTCAAGTGAGACTTCACCGACATTCCCAAAGCAGGATAAAATTTCGCGCGTGAATCGGTGGCGGCACGCTTGTCTTTACATGTTTATAGTTTTTACGTCTTCATGGCTATAACTTCGTCGTGTACTTAACTGGAAAGTATTTTTGTTTAACCTAAATGATCTATACATGTAATTACAGCAAAACAACTTGGCTGGGTGCAACCAAAAACGTATTTCCAAGCGAAAATGAATCAAGATAGCCATAATAGTTTCACTTCGCCGATCGATCGATCGGCGGCGCTCGCTCCGAGCGCTTGCTTTTAATTAACATTTGTCTGAATCGTTGGCGGCACGCACGTCTTGAAATGTTTTACAGATCTATCAAATGACTCATTCGTTTTTTCACCTAAACAAGTCATAGTTTACAGCAAAACGTTTTGTCTGGGTACATGAAAAACTTATCGTTCATAAAACTTGCAATGTTTACTTTTATACAAAATATGGGGCGACCCTAAAACGTGGAACGACGGAATGGCGGAATGGCGGAACGGCGGAAAATAACCCCAAATCCTAAAAGACGGAATGGCGGAAAATTACTGCAAACCCTAAACGACGGAATGACGGAAAATTACTGCAAATCCTAAACGACGGAATAGCTAACAGTTACCCCAAAAATACAAAATACAAAATAGCAAAAAAAGAATAAAAATAGAGGAATAAAAATAAACTTAACATCTTCATGTATGTGTTAATCGTCAAGTGGGATGTTAAACTCGCTCACCCCAACGATCTGATTCTTTACTCGAAATCTCAGCTGCTTTGCACAATAAAAAATAACATCACAAATACTGGTTTGTGATTTTTGTTTTATTATTTCGTTTTTAGAAATTAGCCTTTCTAAAACTGAAAGAGAATTTCCGGTTTGAACCTTCTCCAATTCTAACTGATAAGGATACTTTACATCTGGATTTATTAGCACAAATAAGAGCATACCTAGGGCCCAAACATCCACAGCTTTTAGGTCTTCTAAGGACAGCGATGATCCGCTCTGACGGAAAAGTTCAGGTGCTCGATAAGCGGGAGTTCCCCGGATAATATTGCTAGTCACCATGCGGCAGACACTGTTAGTCCTGTTTGTCCTTTGAAGCAAAATAGTGTTGGTTGGAGACCAGCACATTGGCGGGCTTGATGTCTCGGTGGACGATCCCAAGGTCATGCAAATGTGCAAGCCCTGCCGCTGTTTCTCGAGCGATCCTTTCTTGAAAGGCAAATTGTTCGACTGCCTTATTGGAATGGATGTACTGAAGAAATTTATCGAGGCTGCTCACCTTTTGTGATACTCCGAATGGAGCAAAGTCGAAGTACAAATATTCGAGCATCATTGCGCACGGTTCGATGGAAGCGGCTTTCAACTTAACGACATGTTCACTTGTGATGCCTTGAAGAATTTTCGCTTCTTTTAGGAACAGTCGCTTTTCCGTATTCTCGTCACTCAGTAGTTTCTTTATCACGACCTTCTCCCCCTTCACTTTTGCCACAAAAACCAATCCAAAGGAGCCACGGCCGATTGTCTCCTCCTTGTCTTGTAGAAGACCCCAGTCAAACAGCGTTAGGCCCGTATAATCTTCGATAGAAGGTTTTTCGGAATTTACCCTCCCATTAAGGGAGGGCAATTTAAAAGCCATACAATCTAACAATTACGATGAGACAAGATATATTCGGGTTCAATATCGACTTCAAAAATAAATCTGCACGTGACGCGAGTGTAATTGCTCCTGGGAATTGCTGTGTTAGCCGTCGGGTCAATTATCTTTGGTAAAACGTGTTAATGTGAGTTAATGATAGTACTTCCGTTCTCACGCGACAACTGCAAATACTTGAAATACCGAAAATACTTGTGGCTTGAGACATCGACAAGCTGCAAAGCAGCTGAGATTTCGAGTAAAGAATCAGATCGTTGGGCGAGTTTAAAATTCCACTTAACGATTAACACATACATGAAGATGTTAAGTTTATTTTTATTCCTCTATTATTATTATTATTCTTTTTTTGCTATTTTGCATTTTGTATTTTGTATTTTTTTGTATTTTGTTATTCTGCCTTTTAGGGTTTGCGGTGATTTTCCGCCATTCCGTCGTTTAGGATTTGGGGTAGTATTCCGTCATTCCATCTTTTAGGGTTTGCAGTAATTTTCCGCCATTCCGTCTTTTAGGATTTGGGGTTATTTTCCGCCGTTCCGTCATTCCGTCGTTCCGCGTTTTAGGGTCGCCCCAAAATATGCATGAACTCGCGTTGCTACGAACGACAAACAACAGGATTTAACCCTCGCAGCTTCAAGATACACAGGTTTGTATTCCGAATAAAAGGGATATCTCAACGAAACTGTTTCCTATTTGTTTTTTAAATGTTCAAGCGAAACTAATTGGCCAAAATAAATACATCTAAAGCGTTATAAGTTTACTGTTATTCGTATGTTGTTGTGAAAGAGTGAAACGGCCCGGTAGTTGGGCTTGGGGAATATAACACGTATTTATATGCAAATGCAAATGTAACGAGTTTATTAAAGCAAAATTAAAGAAAATCAAAACCCACTTTCATCATAACGTTTTATTTAAGACTTAAGTTATATTCAACGAGTTACTAGAAAAATGTTTCGATGCTTGACAGTATGCAAAGGTCGAGCGCTTAATTTGAGGTCGAAGTTAAATCGGACCCAAGTTAAATTACCTGTTGGAATCCACTGTCGACTCGTTCCTGCGAACTAGCTTTCTCGCTGGAAAAAAAAAGCGAATGGCTTTGCCTTTTCAAGTTGTAAACTCTCTTCATTCAACATTTTTCTCTTTCCAAGAAAAAACTTTTGATTCGAAAAAGCTTCAAATCAATAGCTCCCTGCGTCTTGTTTGCCGTGCGGCATATCAAAGTTTTCTGGTTTCGCGACATCTCGGGTTTCACGTTACAGGAGAAATAATCCAAACATATACATGCGCCAAGCGATAGTTTTGAGTCAATTCAAGTGAACCTTTTATTTTACCCTCGGATTTTCAGTGTAGCTTATACAGCTGATATCTCTGAGCATTTTAACATTGCACACAGTATAACCGACAAAGACCAGACCACAACACCGGAAATTCCCTACTCTTTACGATAAGTGTGTGGGTCTTTTAATGTCCCATGCTGACGATAACACTGAAGATGCAGGACCATTAGCAGATGTCATTGCAAAGGCAGCATATTCTCCTCAGTTATTTTTAAGACCCCAAGTGTGGCCCGGTCCGGGACTTCAACCCGAGACCTCCCGCATGGTGATCTGGCACTCTACCAACTGAGCGGAACTGTAGTTACAGCTGTATCCAGCTGCAAGGGGCAAGACCAGTTCATAATTTACTCAAGATAATTTTTTTCTGTTTGCCATTGGGTCACCCCATGTCTCCATTTGGTTAGCATGTCTCAGTTCATTTTTATTACAAAAACTGTGCTTGCTCAAAGAAAGAAATTTGTCCACAGTTCAACTGAATTTTGCAATAAATCAACCATGAATCAAGCAAATTTAACAAAATACAAGTAAATACTTTTATACATATACAACTATGTATGTTGAGCTAAAATTAAGTCAAGCCAAGAACAAAAAGAAATTGCCTGATTTGATACATTTTAATGCGTTGATGCTGCTTTTGTATTTTAAGTTGTCCTACAGACTACATGTATTTCATGATACTATGCACTACAACTTATATGTAGACTGTACGATAAGATGTATGTATTTTTGTTGACCAGGTCTTACTGCTGAAAATGCTGAAGAGGAGGGACAAGTCACCACTGTTGAGCAATCCAGAACAATGCCAGTGCCTGAAGCTGTAGTGACTCAAATATTACCCCCAGCCTCAGGTAATACATGTAAGTCTGTTATAGATGTGGTATAATATTTGACACCAACATATCAATTCTCAATTCTGGTATCCATGCAGTAATTTTTCTTATACAGGTAGTAGGCAAGTTGCAAACAGAAGCCTGAAATTTTTTTTCATGTACATGTATGTACATTTGTAGGCTTGAACAGGATTGAAACCCATTACCTCTGTGCTACTGGTGTAGCACTCTACAAACTGACCTACATGTATCAAGCCAACTGGGAGTTGGTTCACATCTTTCAACTGTAGTACAAATATATGATATACCTGTAAAACATGTTTGCATATTTTTTGAATTAAACTTTGTTTTCTTATTGGGAATAAACAAGGGTACAGTACCACATGTCTCATTTTTTGTGAGTTGCGTTTCTCTTTAGCCTTGCGATATGAAAGTCGCGTCTCTTGCTTCAAGAATCGTGTCTCAAGAGAACAACTGCTGCGGCACGTAAACATGTTAATGCAAGTGAATGGATAGTACATAGTTACATGTAAAAAATGTATGTGTCAAGATGACAGAAATAATTTTTTGTTTAACCATGGCTCTTTCAGGCATTCCTACAACATCAAGTAATGTGACAGTTAACTTGCCTCAGCGTCAGGAACCTCTGAACCCTGAAGAGGAATCCTCAGTGAGGGCACTTTACACTGCTTTTATGCCTCAACACTTGCAGGTTAGGAATTCTACACAATTTACTTATTAGCCTGTGTACAGCCGTCCCGCTCCGCTCAAAAAAATCGCGGATGGGACATCTGTGTTATGGCGTTCTTAATCTTGTTCTAGTATCCTGCTGTTATCGATTTAAATTTCACATAAATTATTATATCGGATATCCGGAAGACCAGATTTGAATCATGTGGTAACCAAATATAACACAACAAACAAGGGGAGATAAAACATCATCGAGCTCAAAGACAAAACGCTAGATAGATAAAATGCAAGAAGCATAACGTTTACAACACAAAATCTCTTTAACCAACCTTCTTCGTTCTCCAAGTAAAGCTACAACAGTTTTCGGCGATGCCAGACAAAGGTATTAAAATGTGTCATTGGTACAATACATTGTGCAACAGTATTAGTTAACGGCCTGACCTGGAATCATAATTATTAAATCCAAGTAGTCATTCGCCTTCACAGATAAATTTCAGAGCTAGCCCTTCCAAACCAAACATTTTAAATCGAAATGAGCCAAAACAACCCGCACTAAAGAAAGATGTGGCAAATTACAGAGGTTTCAAACTACAGCGAAAAATTTTTCTAGACCACAGTCTTCACCAAGTTCAATTGTAATACTACATGTACATGTACACTAAGAGTAAATGATCAGCATGATTAGAAAGAAACTGTTGTTCTGTGTCAAACACTTACTCAGGGTGTTCATTAGGCATCAGGGATCGGAGAATTCTCCGGCTACTATGTAGAATTCTCCGGCTAAATTTCAATGCCTTTAGCCATTTTTTTAATTCAGATGTGGAGCCTTTCAAAAAAATTATTTTTCGTTCATGTAAATAATGTACGGCGTTGAAAATTGTTTATATACATCTTGCTGAAATAGACATGTCACGGACATTAAAACCTCTTTGTCAGTAATGAGTAATTTAAACGTCTTCCGACATTGATTAAGCTCTGGCTTTATACTAAAATAATAATCATTAAATTTGGTACACTAATAAAAGAAAAACTTATCGACGGTTTGTGTGGATAATTTGGTTAGCGGGTTATTTTACGCGCGAAAGTCTTGTTTTTAATATAGAGTGAACTTAAAATAGAAGTTAATGCTTAAAATAGAACAACTGAAATCGACAAAGTCACGAAAGAAAACTGGACCAAATAAAAGCCAAAAGCAATGAACTTCAATTCGGAAAAAACTATTTTTGTGATGTGCGCTAGTATGCAAATTGGAGATGTTTACGATATCTTATATGAGTGTCAAATTACCGCTAAGGCAAATGCAAATTTCGGTAATTTCTGTTTTAATTATGATTTGAGAAAAGTTAACTTTTATTTATTACTGTACAGGGAACAAAGATGAAATATTTATTGATAATACTTTGTAATTCATTTCATTCAAGAAATTGCTTTTTAAACTAAACACGCAAAGTTTTGTGACTTTTGTGGTGAGAGCGAATGCATTCAATTATTTTCCGTCTGGCGTGTTGTCGCCCGGTTGTCGCCGACAGATCAAAAGCGGGAATATGTTCTCACGTCTCGTGCGGTGCTATTTTATAGGTTTTATTATTACAATGTGTATACTTGTCTCAGAGAGAAAGAGAGAGGATTTCTCACCGACCATGTCAAAAATAACACATTTTTTTGCTCCTACGAGCAGTGGTAGTGGAAAGCGCTCAAATGCAACTTCAACCAGCGGCAACAACAACAACAACAAAGACGAAGAAGACGAATCGCTGGAATCGCCATGAATATTAACCCAATCATTAATGAGGAAAAATGTTGAATTTCCTTGATCAGTTTGCAGCATTTTGAGAAATAGCTTTTATTCGAATGTTCAGATTTTATTTGGTATACGACATTACTCTTGGAGAAGAAGAGCTAGAGCTCTTGTGGAACAGTACTTGCTTGTTAATGCAAAGAAGAACTCAACACTTTAGAACCATTTTCAGGTGTGCATTGTTTGTTTAGTCGCTAGCTAGAGAGAATTAAAATTTGCTGTCAGATAACAGGAAATGGCATCTCAGAGGATTCAACAATCCAAAATTTCCTGGGGGGCATGCCTCCAGACCCCCCTAGTATGGAACGAGCTACTGCACATGCAGTTTGCATTGCAATGTAAAAGGTAACAAGCAATCAATGAAAAAAGCAAATTTGGACACTTAATTTTATTTAAAAAAATAACAAATTGAAAAAAGCCCTTCACAGTGAATTTAGTGAGATTTTGTGGTGTGCTGCATAAAAATACGTTATTTTATTTCCCAGCAATGTTAATACTTTATCTGAGTTTTAGAAAAGTATGTGGTGATATACTTGTCTGAATGATAGCAGAAAATAATTACCCCAAACACACAAAAATGAAACTCCAAAAGTCCTTCGCAGAATCAACCAAAAAGGCACTTAGGGCTTTGTTCGACACACCCTTTCATTCGGAGTAACAACTTACAATACAGTCGAAGCTCTCTTAACGGACACTCTCGTAAGCGGACAGCTCTACTTACGGCCACCTTGTTAGAAACCCCGTTTTTACTCCCATACAAACTCTGTATTTTTACATTCTCGTAATCGGACATTCCCGTAAGCACTTAACTCTCGTAAGCGGCCAGCTCCAGTTGCGGACACTTTTTTCGCTTCCCGAGGGTGTCCGCTTATGAGAGCTTCAACTGTAGTACATTTATATGGGGCCTCCCAGTCAAAATGTTTTTGAGTAGTAGGCAAGATGGCTGGAGAAGCTGGCAGCAGGGGCCACAAGGGTGTTTGGACGCTCTCTTGTTTGCAACTGGAAGAACATTTTTACATGTACAGAAAAGTTGTAAATTTATTATCAGCACCAGGATTGCACCAATTTACAGCAGTATTTGTTGTTAAAATAATTAATTTGCAATTAGAAAAGTGACTTTCCGTTTGTAAGACAACCTTGAGACACAATCCATCAGCATACATGATGACATTCATTCAACGGTTCTCAATGCATTTTGGGGCGATTTTCAAATATGGCTAATTTTGGCTTTTTTATGAGCAAGGAGAATTTTTTTTTGTGGCATTTTTGCTTATATTTCTCATGATGAAAGCAAAACAAGACCAAGGTCATTGCTGATTAAACATTAAACATTACTTAAACCTGATTTACTTAATGAATTTAAGTTTGTAGTAGGTGGCAGATGTTTCGTTGTTGGCGGCAAAATTGCCGGCAGCCAGCACATTTTGGCTGGGCTGATAGGGTACATGTAGCTCCTTGATCACAATTTTGTTTATGTGGTTACAGACTGAGGTTGTGCAGCAAGTCCAGCAGCAAGCAGAAGGCGGTCAAATAATACCCGGTTATTCACAAGCACTGGTCAGCGCTGCTGTGTCGTCAGATCCCACCATCAATGCCTTGTTAAGCCTGGGGGCCAAAGACAAAGTTCTTCTGCCAGGAATGCTGCCACCTGGTGCTGTTGCCGCTGTGCCAGTCACTTCAGGAGTTGTAACCACAGCAAGCATGACACCTGGTATCACGGTGGTGATGCCTGGTCAGCCATTACCAGGCCATGTGCAATGGTCTTGACTTTCCTTTGTGAACTTCAGATGCTGTACATTAGCTTGAATTGTAGTCTGAGTATTGTAAACAGACTCTCTAGCTCAAGTTTTCCTTTGCATTTGAGGTGACTGTGGCTTGACCTGAAATTTAATCTGCACTGTACAGTGTAGTTCTACAGAATCAATGTACATGTAGTGTTTGAATTGTTTGTTGCTTGCATGTAAAATTCAAACCTGAACATACATTACACCATATTAGCCTTATTGCAGTCTGAGTATTGTAACAGACTATCTGGCTCAAATTTTCCTTTGCATTGGAGATGTCTGGAGGTTTGACCTGAAATTAAATCCATTTTGACAATGTAGCTTTACAGAAGCAATGTACACGTTGTGTTCAACTGGTTTGTTGCCTGCATGTAACATTCAAAACTTTAACATAGAGTATGTTATTAGTGCAGAATTTTTTAATTAGGAATCTCAAAAGTGATCAAGATTAATAAAGAAAGAGCCTGTCTACCCAGGCTGATAGTTTTTACGTGTGCAAAAAGGCACATTGTATGGAAAAAACTTTAAGCATGAAGTATTAAACACCTGTTGTGCATGGTTACATTTTCATGTAGACTAAAACTAAAGATAGTAGTATTGCTGTAGTACATGTATTTACTTTTGCACAAGGATGTTGATTGTGTTTCTAAGTGAGGTTGCCTATTTACCGAGTTAGGATTTCGAGTTGGATTTTCGAGTTAGGATTTCGAGTTGGATTTTCGAGTTGCTTACCACTAAACACTCCGGTTAGCCTACTATGCACTCTGGTTAGCCTACTATACACTCCAGTTAGCCTACTACATGTATGCACTCCGGTTAGCCTACTACACACTCCTGTTAGCCTACTATTCACTTCGGTTAGCCTACTATGCACTCCGGTTAGCCTGTTTACGGTTAGCTTTCAATAATTGTAATGGGTTTTGCTTTGTCAAAAAAATCCTGACTCGAAAAGCCTAACTCCAAAATCCAACTCCAAAATCCAACTCGAAATCCTAACTCGAAAATCCAACTCGAAAATCCAACTCGAAATCTTAACTCGAAAATCCAACTCGAAATCCTTACTCGGGAGTTAGTCTGTCTCTTTCAAAGCTTGTGCTAACAAGATACAAAAGCACTTGTTAAAAGACATCAACTTATGTACAGATACAGTAATTATAGAGTAAACATTAATGACTGTCAGGTACATGTGTAGAAATACATGTTACAAAGTTTGTATTATGCTAAATTTTGCATAAGGCTGAACTATTAGTTCCCGCATCTAATGCAAAACCTTTTTCTCTGTCCACTGTTAATTTTATTGTCTTGTCATTGTACATTGGCGAGCGTCTTAGCTCCCCCTCCCCCCTGCAGTGTCTGGTTTTGTGATTATTTGGGTTTTACTTTTTATCACAGTTGCGATAAACTTATTTGAGAAATTCTTAAATTTAAGGGGGTCATTCACTATTCAAATATTCTCTTTAACATTTATTGTATCAATATTTGTTCTTGTAACATGTAAATTGGATGTTAGTCTTCCCACAGTTTGTGAACTGTGTAATGTAGGTCTGACAGGGAACTACTTTTATTATCAAACTGTAGTTCATAAAGTTGAGTTTCCAAGTGCAGAGAGGAGAGTTTTTGCATTTCTTCTGATCAAAATGCTTAGGTAATAACAGATATACATGTAAAAAACTAATCTAAAAAATAATTAATGCAGATTGGAACTTTCTGCACTTGCCATTTTGAAAGGTTTATTCCGTTTTCCTTGTAGCCTGAGTATCAGGCTTTTCTAAAGGGGAAGGGAGAAAGGGTAGACCTTAGGAAGGCCTGATTCTCAGGTTATTTTCCTTGCCTTGATTTACATTGTACATGCAAGGGAAACTTTCAAAATATTCACTTGTAAATGTATAATAAAGTGGTTTTTTGTGTACATGTTGTCATCCCGCTTAGGGGTGTAAAAAACGAGGCAATTATTAGTCTCACTTAGGGTGTTCAGGACAAAACACCAATATTTGTAGCTGTCGATGTCACGTTTAGGGCTGCACGTGAAGACATAAAAATCGCCGTTGTTAAGCGATGGCGTGACATCGCCTTATGCCATGCCACGATCGGTTCTTTTTGTCTGTTTTGCTCGATCGAACAGAAATCAAGTTTAACTTAACAAGAAATCGCCGCGTAAAACACAAAAGCAAAATACTTCTGTGCATTTAGAATGGAACACTACAATGTATGAACGAAAGAGACTTATTATATATGATGCATTCTATTAGATTGAGTAGACAGAAATTTCCAATTCTTAAAATACAAAGGGCCGCTGTGAGCAAGAGACCGTTTGACCTTAAAAGCTTGTTTGCGCATATCGTATGTCGTTTATCCGTGATATCACACTGCAGTATAACGCAATCTTTGTTGAGCCAACATAGGGAAATCTAAATAAACAATAAAAATATAAAATAAAGTATTACTGTTGTTCAATTGAGCAAATCTATGAAGAAAATGTATTATTTGCATCCTTGGTCTGTGAATTAAGAACAACTGCATTTATTTGAATTCCATCAGATGCTCGGACTATACTATTTATACAATCACTAACATTGCTTCTTATGTTAAAAAAATGTAAGCTGCAGTTGGATAACATTCTTTTCGACACACAAGGTGTCAGCTACTATTATTTACTTTAAGTTTTCCTCAAAATTATGTAAGACCCCTTGTGAACGCCATCGCTTCTGCATGCATCGCGTGCCATTTATTGTACTAGTTGGAGCCACGCCCAGATCATTCTCGTCCCCATAGCCCTTTCGGTTCTCTTAGCCTGCTGGGCCTTGGCACGAGAAAACGAAGGGCTCTGGGGACACAGGATTTTCAGTCCTAGATTCTAGGACTTCCGGTCTTCATGTATGCAGTTATGACGTTTCAAAAGAAAGTATGAGAGTCGTTACGTTTTCGACTTCCGTTTAGGAATTCTTTTTTCCAAACAGCCAATCAAAAAAATTCGAATTCATTCTCAAAAAACCTATGTCCCTAGAGCCTTTCGATTTCTCGTGCCAAGCCGGCCAAGAGAAACCAAAGGGCTATGGGGACGAGAATGCGCCCAGATGGTTCAAATTTTCCAACAAGCATCCCAGTCTCTTTCATATGGGATTTCCTCCCCTGCCCCGCGTTTTGATATCAATCGGATTTAGGGGAATAGTAGTCTTGTAGTTGGCCTGTTGAATTATGTAACAGGCTGTTAATTTGAGACTGGGGTCATTGTGTTGTGTTCTGCACAAGACGGTTGACTCTTACTGTGCCTCTCTGCATAGTGGAGAATTCGGGCAACCTGGAAATAGAAACTACTGGGGCAGGGTGGCAACCTAGGAATTGATCTGTTTCGGCAACCGTAGATCATATAAGAACCAATAAACTAACCATAGCATCTTTACCCTTGTTTGCGCAGTTGATTGCCTTTCCACTGCTCCAGGCTCAGGATAAAATCATAGAAGTTTCGGTGTACCGAAACTTCTAGCGTCAATAACAATTTTAATTATGTTATTTCATCTCGTACAAGACGCTACGCAGTTGTTGCCAATTTTTTCAGAATAGAATCAGACTATCCTACTGGGCCGAGAATCCTAGCGGTAATGAAGTTATTGCTAAATCAACATGGAGGTGGGTGTGCGAACCTTGTTTAACAGGCCAACCGAACGACATAAATATAAATGTAATTTGCATGCTAATCTAAATTTCCTGCCCGACATTATTTAAGATTTTCATATGACTCAGTTTTGCCTAACGAAGCACTACTATAGGTCTAACCATATGACGTCATATTCTATTTCACTGAAAGCAAATCAGTTGATAATTACCAACAATCCATCCTCATTATGGTGATTATGGTGGAGAATTTCTTTTATGGCTGAGGAACACCTCAGTTCTCGCGACCACTTAACGGAAGATAGGGTAATAAACGTACGAACTTCAAAATTTTGTTTTGTTTTACAACCGCAAGAAAACAGAGTCAACATTATTATACTTGTCCACAATACTTTAATAAACCATTATTTTCTATTATATCCTCTTTCTACTATAACCTGAGTAGGACTTGTATATTATGTTAACGGCAGAGCTTTATCTATTACTTTCGAATAGCACTAACGGAAAGAAGCGGTGTTTGTATAACGTTCTTTGCTAGGAAAAGCACAGACGTTCAATTTCTATTCCGAACTCTTCGCCGCTGTCTCCGATGTCATAAGCTGCTATGTCGAGTATGGGAAGACGGTAAGGTTTGGGTGTGTCCACCTCCAGGACCGTGTGGTGCCATTTACCATCTTTCACCTGCAGAAATACGAAATTAAATTTTAATTATAAACTCATTCATGCACAATAATACATCCACAAAAATGGATAGAACGACGGTCGTGTGCTTAGCGTGAAGTTTAAGCTCTTTCAGTTTCCCGGTCAGACTGTTCACAGCCCTTAATTTTCTCGTATTTTTCTTCGATCGTTGAACACGCAGAAAGAAAAAAATCGTGATAACGGGAGGTGCGAAGAGGCGGGGTAGATCGCCAGTCAGGACTCCTGACTGGCTAGTTGGTGATTTTTGCGGCGTTCGCTACGAAATTCCCGCATTTTATTTTACTTTGTAGCTGCATCGCAAATTAAAACAAACTTGCACTCACCGAACAGTCATCCAAAATGAGCTTGGGTTTAAATTTGTTTGAAGATTCAGCGTGCATTTCAACGCCATTATTAGCCTTGATCTTAATGGACTTGGAAAATTCGTTCTTTTCATCGCTCCAAGCCACCGAGTCTTTGCAGTTGTACTTGATCCTCTGCTTAGCGCGATCACTCAGCAAGCGGAGGAATTCTAACTGGCTTGTTTCAGCAACGTATTCAATCTATAAAACAGGGAATACATCTAAGTACGCCTAAAAGAATTCTTAGTAGATCAGCGTTAGTCAGTTAAATTGGACTAATCAAACTAGCATCGGTATTTAACATTGCTCTGCTAAATGTTGATTATCATTGCTTTGTTGTATCATTCATACAGCAAAGCATTTTAAAATACAAAATAAGAACCATATGACGAAAGTCCACCCGCTGTCGACAACTACAGCTGAGATTTTCCAAGAGAAGTTTTTTTCTTCCAAAACGTTTTTTGATGTTATATGCTCAACTTGGCGGGTCTGTTGCCTGTTATTGTCTTTTGCACCTGAAACAATGATCACTCACATTTTTTAGAATGTTCAAATCTTCTCCCAACCATTTGTATCCGTCTTGACCAGTGTACCACTTCTTCTTTTCTGTTCTGAAAGGCTAAAAATAAATAAACGTTTCACCCGTTTAGGTAGAGGTGGTAACGTTTGCATTTGGCCAAGTGGCCCATACTGCCATAGCTTATCCCGGTTTTATTAAACGACTAGGAGTATTTTTACTCGTCCCTGAATGGGATGCTATAGCTAGCCCATTGCAGAGTTACCCTCAGCATTTGATTCGCCGGTACCCATTTATACATCTGCCGGCCCGGTTGTTCAAAGCACGATTAAGCTAATCCAGGATTAGCGTGAAATTTGATTTCAATTTTATGTAATTTCGTTGAGGTTTTCTGTTAATATTTCCTGTCCCACAGTTTTGACATGGACCAATCTCAAACTTAACAAAATATTAGCTTTGGGAAACCCTTAAAAACAAGAGAAATTAAAATCTTGATCATCTTTTAATCCTGGGTTAGCGTTAATCGTCTTTCGAACAACCCGGCCCCTGGACGAATAGAGATACTGTGAGAGTAAAGCATCTTGCCCGGCGATCCGGACTGTTCGATAAGGAAGCCAGCCCCAGGGGGGGTACTCCGGCTTGTAAATGACGGGGATGATCGAAGGATTTTTTTGGGTTTGAAATTTTCGATTCTGGGATTTTTTTGGGTAAGAAGATTTGGCAAGTATTTTTTTGGGTGACTTGATTCAAATAGGGGATCTTTTAGGGTAAAAAAAACAAACTAAAGTGCCGTGGCACGGCCTTGGCGTATTTATGATATGATGAATAATCAAACACAAACGTTATTGCCCCTCCTGGCAATTTAGGGGTAATTTGACAAGGAATTTTTTAGAGGTTATTTTTGGTCCAGGGATTTTTTTGGGTAATGTCAAAAGACTTAGGGATTTTTTTGGGTCCTGAGTTTTGCCTTCATTCGATCATCCCCGTCATTTACAAGTCGGAGTACCCCCCCTGGGAAGCCAGCGCGCTAGCCCTCTGAGAGCTCCTTAGGTCCATTAGGCCACGGCGTCCCCAATAAAGTAATGAAAGTACTAAAAACATAACAATTAATTAAACAAACAAACAAACAAACCGTTGTGTCTCATTACCTCAGTTTTGTTTTGAGGATACAGACACGACGAATGAGTAAAATGATCGCAATGGACTCTAATGGCGTCATCCGGAATACCATCATTAGGATCAATCCAATAGAAACCTAAATAGATAAAAATTAGCGGTCAGATATTTCCATCACTTCGGGGGGCTACAAAAAGTCATTCATAAATGGCACCGAGCCCGGAAAAAGAGTCGATACCCATCAGGTGACTCAAATCATTGTTTGATTAATTAGGTAAATATTAAAAGGCCTAGCGCTCGATAAGACAGCTCGTTTATAGAACTGAAGCCCTGGCCAAACGGTAACGCAAGTAATCGCAAGTTGAACTTGCGTACAAGCTTGCGCTGGGTTGCCAAACGGACTCGCAAGTTTACTCGCAAGTGCACGCAAGTTGTCAAAAAAGCCATTTCAGGGCTACTGCGCACGCTGCAGTTCATCACTTGAAGTAAACAGCAAGACTGGCGTTGACTTGCGTTGGGTGGCCAAACGGTGAAAAACTTGCTGCTTGCGTTGACTTGCGTGTTAATTTGATCTCGACCAAAGTGAACGCAAGTTCACGCAAGTGCACGCAAGTTCTGGCCAAACTGAGACGCACTAGCCCGTACTACATTATTAAAAGGTGTAAATATGATTGGTCTTTCACATTATAGTATTTTATCATAGCTGTACTTTTGGCGCGTGACTTGTTTCTCTCTTTCTGACAATGCAAAGAATAATTTGTGGTATAGGTATATCCGGGGCATATCATACCACTTGGTAGGTCTGGATATGACATATACAGGTCTTTACAGGTCCTGGCTGGGAAATTCTTGGTGCCGTTTGGCTGTCTATACAGTGTAAGTCTGTCTCTCACTAGGGTAACAACAGTCGATAGCTAGAAAATAACAAAATGCTGCAGATAAATGAACCGAGCTTCACACTGTAAAACACTGTTCACAACACTGATACATTATAAAGAACGTCTTTCCTATACTGGTATTCTGTTACCAATCGTGGAGACTAAGCTCACCGGATCTATTTCTTGTTCTTCTTCTACTTCTTCGTCCTGTTTGGAATGAAAATATTAGATAGATGATAGGAGAAAGCAAATCAGAAAGTTGTTTGTTTTTGTCTAATCAATTTTGTTCTCAGTTTTCAGAGAACAAAAGAAAGAGCATAAGAATAGAAAGAAGAGCATAAAAAAAACCCAGTTCATCCACTGGTTGCACTACACATAAGTTGTGAAGCATACTTTTTTATTCTTTTTTAATTTTATTTTCTAAACGTACAGCGAGAACTAAAGCAAAGTGCAGTAATCATTTCGACTTACTGTTTGTTGACTCCTATAAAGGTTCACCGTCCCTGCTTTCTCAGCGGTGACTGGCGGGTCACGTGGTGTCTCAGCCAGCTGCCCAATCCCACCATAACCCGATGTCCTCTGAAAGAAACGGTGCAGTGTTTTGTTAGGTAAAATATGGAAATGTATCCAAAATATCTACTAGCTCTAGGTGTCTACTGTATTAAACGTGTAGATAAGAAAGTGACGCGTTTTGAAAGCAAGTGAACTCTTACCAACAAAGCTCCAAGCGTTGCCTGAAATTAAAACATATGAGAAGAAGTTTAAAACGTTTCAAGTAATTCTATGTAGAACGTTTTATTGGTACGCAACAATATTATTACTTGAATAAAACAAGCGTGCATTTAAAAATATTCTCCTCGCTTCGTGAATAGCCATGGAGCAGGCTCTCGTTTTGGAACAATGATGCGCGCGAGCGGAGAAGCCGAGAGGATGAGTTGGCGACTCGCCGGCTCGGTTTCGCCACTCCACTCCGCGTGTACTCCCATACGTGAGCCCGCTCGCAGGCTAGTTCGTAAACAGCTAGAATTGATCGTAAAGAGCCGTTATTGGAAAATTCGGGTATTTTAAGCAAGTTGTTGACCTCTTACCGGTGGGCCAGGAGGTCCGGCGACTCCTGCATCACCCTGTATGGAAAACGAAACGCATGTTTAAAATAATCCATGATTCTATCCTTTTGTCATTACACTACGAGTAGTCCTCATTTTACCCCCGCGCTCCTTTGCTCTATCACTCGACTGACCGTGAGAAATATAAGGGACTTATCATAGCCTATTTGTTGGAAAGCTACAACATTACGAACAAAACTACTGTACTTGTCAGGGACAGACAATTGCCGGCCGATCGCTTTGCGAAGGAAGTCTGGAATATATGTGTGATTGCGGTCTATTCAAAGACTACGCTATTTAACTAAAAATGGTTTTGTGAGATTTTTACAGACTTACCCGCAATCCTTCAAGGCCCTACAGGTGTGGTTAAAAAACGAAATTAGTTTGAATAAACAGAACGTGAAGATTTAAGATTATCAAAAACATATCAAAACTGTCAAAAGACGGCATTCCTTCAACAGAAGGCTAAAACAAGCTTAGGGTAAAATTACCTGTCTTCCACGATCACCCTTGAAAAAGAAAAAAGAAATAAAGTTAACAGTGATACCACCATGTAACGTCTCACTATACAGTGGGTTGTCAGAAAATGTTTTGAAACTTATAATAAATTAATCAATATTAGTAGACCTTCCCACTCAACTCCCCAGTGAAAGAAGGGGCAAAAAAAAAAAAAAAAACCAAAAAAATAAAAAAGAACAAATTACTTAAGTCAGATAGAAGTTGATGAATTTATTTTAAAAAGTCAGTTTTGCAGTTGATTTTGTTTGAATATTACAGTATTTACCTTTGATCCTAAAACACCATCTGGTCCAGTTCCACCCTAAAGATCGAAAAATAAAAGCAATTATAATTAATTTACTAAAATGGACACTGTTTCGGATAGGGGGTTGTCTTCGTACAGTGAAAATTTGTCGAAAAAATCTCGAGACAACTAAATATCAGTTGTAAGTTGTCCCTGCTCGCCACACCTTTATGTTGCAATCATTCATACAGAGAGTGAAATGCTGACTAATCGTTTGAATTAAAGGGTTAATCGAATCTATTTTTGACACGATAGTGCTGTCAAGCAGAGAGAAGAAACCGCAAAGAGCAAAAGACCAACTTTCTTGTTCAAACCTCTTGACCCTGGTCCCCAGCCTGCCCGGCCAGTCCTCTTGCTCCGTCTGATCCCTGGAAACGAGCAAAAAGTAACCAATAGTCAACCTCGTACTTAGTTGCTCCCAGATAGTCAATTTGAAGGATTTGTGGATACTATCTATCTGTTTATGTTACACTGAAATTTTCTCAATGGTAATTTCCCGGCTGTTATGGATGTATAAATTTTTCTTTAGTTGTCGTTGTGATATGGTCATCTATTTACGCAGCTCTTGCTTCCTTGTTTACTCTGAGCGTTCATATTTCAAAGTACTTCACGTGTCAGTTTTGATGCAACTAAACATCTTGGTACCTCTTCTCTTAAATCTTTCTCCTTTTTGACTTAAATTGGGAGTATCCACTTCCCTCAAGGCACATACTGTAGTAGACCCTACTGTTACTTACCTGTGCTCCTTCATCGCCTCTTGCCCCCGCGGGACCAAAGTCGCCTTGTTGACCCTGTTGATTCCAAAACAAAAATTAATGTCTCACAGTTAATTCAATTTATGGGCTTATCATAGATTTCGTACAATGGAAGTAGGAACTAATTTGATGTTTACTCTGCTTTCGCGTTTTCTCGTCCAGCGAACATAGCTACCGTAACTCGACACAAGAAGATAAGAGCGTGAAAAGTTATCTTTTCGTGTTGAAATTAGAAGGTTGGCTGACAATCAGAATCGCGTTTTACTGACCAGCAAATTTTACTTAGATTATGAATTGGTTTGCCTCCGTTATATGACCACAATCGTTAAGTCGAAGCATACCTTTTAAGAATACGGCTAATGATTTTAATGATTCTTCTTCTTGTTCGCTTATGTGCATTTGAACCAAACACGTGAATTTCCTTTAACAAAAAAAATGCAGGATCACCTTTAGTCCTGGATGTCCTTGGGGTCCAGGTTCTCCCTGTACACCTTTCTCGCCCTTACAACAGACAAGCAAAAACAATAAGTTAATTAGAAATAAATTATGATACTCTTATTTATTACTATCAAGGCAAGAAAATGCTGACGATAACGTACAGAAACCTGTTTAATTTTACTTAGTGTAATGATTACTTTTTGTCCTTGCTGTCCACCAGATCCAACATCTCCAGCACCCCCTGTCTCACCCTGCAGACAAACAAAGTCACAAATAGAGCTTGGATTTTTATTACCTTTGGTGTTTTGTTAAGAAATTTGTTTGATGATGTGAAGGAAAACAGATGATCTCTCAAAAACCTCATAAACGATGTTTTCTGTGTTTTTGCTTGATTTGCACCAGCGGGAAAATTTTCCCAAATATCATGATCACTAGTGTGTATAACGCTAACGTCCCCGGACAGGGCCAAATCCAATTTGCACTAGAGGGTTTCTATGGAGATTGTAACAGTCAGGGTTTCGGACGCTCTTAGTTTCCTGTTATCTTTCTTTTGGTTAGGATAGTTTGGTTATATGTTTACGTACAATTTCTCCAGGATTCCCGGTTATTCCTCGCGGACCATCGAGGCCAGTACTTCCCTAAGAAAAAAAAAACAATAACAATAACTTCCTAAACGTTTTCCACCTATCTTTCTAGTGTAGTTGATAGCAACAACAACAACAATAACATCGACGACATAGACAGTTCAACAACAGTTCAAAAACAAAGTAGCAATTATCACCAAATCAGGTATTCACAACTGATCGAAACTAAGAATGCAATACCAATAGAACGACAAAAATAGACTGTCCACAGCCTCTCGATTTTTCAACCCAAGAAAGCAAATGAAGCGAGGGGGCGGGAAGCGGGAAGCCCCCACCCCCACCCCCTTGCTTCTTCCGTTTTTTTGCACTGGCGTCCAGTTCTCTCGCCGTTCTCACCGCGCTCTCATCGATCGAAAATCACGATAACATAGAGGGCTGTGGACAGTCTAGACAAAAAACGCATCCGATAGCTTCTTTCCATTCTAATGGATCAGAAAGCAGGAAATGTATGGGTATTAGTAGATTCTTATCAGCTTATCTTAATAAATAATACAGTAACACGGCATATCTTATACTCGTTTATGTCGTGAGAAAGTATACGTAACAAGGAAACTTACGTCATCACCACTAAGTCCATCGTCACCTGGCATGCCTTTCAGCCCTGCAAGGCCGTGAATTCCTTGAGATCCTTGAGGGCCTTGTTCTCCCATGCTTCCAAATTCCCCCTGAGAAATGAAAAGAAAGAACAAGATCAACTAGTTAAAGAGTTTCTTGCTGGACACCAGGGTCGTAACCAGGTATATTTTTTCATCACTGATCCCAAATTTTAGCTCTAAATTTTGATTCCTGATCCCTAAAATGTGGCAACATTTGATCCTTGATTCCATTCTGATCCGATCTGATTGGCCGATCCGGATCCCATGACTTGTGACCCGGGATCCCGGGTCCATGATCCCGATCCCGAGGCTGTGATCCCGATCCCAAGGCTGTGATCCCTGATCCCAAGGCTGTGATCCCTGATCCCATATACCTGGTTACGACCCTGGGACACGGTTGTTTACCGAGTGGAAAACCAGCGTGGACAACGTTGTTCAGGGGTGGATGGGTAGATAACGCCACCAATATCCAGCAGTAGACAATTGTTAACAAACCAAACTACACTATCTGCTGTTATTTCACCTTAGGACCCTGGATTCCTTGATCTCCAGTTTCACCGGCTTCACCTGCCTCTCCCTAATGAGAAATATAACTAGGCTTAATAAGAAAAGAAAGACTGTCCGTCCGTCCATCACTTAATAACTTAGTTATTGGCTCAAAACTTTCAATTTTCCTCGGAAAAAAGCTGCTTAGACTTCTCCCCTTCCCAGGCTAAATCGGCACTTGATTGGCCGAACAATGGAAAAATAAAAATATCGACAAAGACTATTCAGTTGCAAAGTATAACGCGTCCAACAGGAATGCCGTACAGTAAGCTCGTACACTGAAATGTTTCAAAACGTGTAGTATTTTGAACTCTACCGACAGCTCCAGCGCGGCCAGGATTACCGCTTGCTACCTTGCTTAGAACTCCTTCGGTGCCCTGTAATCAACAGTTTGTTTTTTACATTCTCTAAATGGACATTCCCTTAGCGGATGCACATGCATTTTTAGTTTATATTGCTGGTTTTCACTGTCACGCAAGTAACGATAGCTGTCACGCGCTGCAACAAATAAATCCAAAGCTTTTGAGTTAAACAAATCAAGAATATTACAAGTTGTAGAAGATAACAAGATAGTCTACGTGTCCAAGTCTCAGGTCTGTACGGTATTCCGTACTCGAGTTATCCGTCATAATGTTTAACACAAATTTAGAGAGCACAGTATGGAAACGCCATGTTGGAGCCCCTGTGGAGGGGCACCAAGATGGCCGTACGCGGAAATCAATGAAAACATCTGGCATTCACTTGCTGCTTATAAAACGCGGTCAGTTCACCTTCGTAAACACGTAAACATTCATATAAACACTTCTTGTAAAGCCTCAATTGTTCAGATCGTAAAAATTGACAGGATGAGGCATTTTTTTTAAGCATACGTGACAGCCTTCAGGCGGCCATTCTGATGTCGTGTGGCGCAAAACTCCGAAATTCAAAATGTTATTTCTTAAAGACGGTGCATGTTATCGAGCTGAAAACCTTCAATAAGATATATATTAAGGACGTCTAATAGCTAGTGAAGTATAAAAAGTCAGGGGGCTCGCGATTCTGGATTTAGAATTTTGATGACGTCACGTGAAAACCAAGAATTCGTGTTTACAATTTGACGCTACATCAGGACCACATCCCTTTTAAAATTGCCAAATTTCGGTAATCTTGTCAAGTTGTGAAAAAATTAAAGAAATGGTAATCTTGTAAAGTAGGTCGAGTTCGTCAGACCTAATTTTTATGGCGGACATCTTAAAAACCAGTTGTACATTTTTTCCAAAAGATCTTGATAAAATCAGGTTCGTGGTGATTTTAAGGAAAAAAGACATGTTTTGACAGAAACGTCTGTCATGGTCAGTTACAATGTTAAATTTGAATCTGAATTTGTTAGCCTTATATACTGAGTCAAAACAGTAGGTATTTAATATTCTGGAATATTGAAATTAGCTAAACAACCATGTGTAAATCGCTACCATGGCCACTTACCGTTTGTCCGTCTTGTCCGTCCTTACCATCATTACCAGCCTCTCCGATCTCTCCCTAGGATTAAGATTGAAATATAAGTCGCATAAATGTCTTTTCATAAAATTTAAGCTATTGTATAAAAAACCGATAGTGGCCAATGTTTTTGCTTACTACGAACGAACTATAAGACAATACAGGAGGTTTATATTTACCTTTGCTCCGTCATTACCAACTGCTCCCCGCGATCCCGTACGCCCGACGTTTCCCTGTGGAAAAAAAATGCAATCAAGTTATACGCTCATCGACAAGCATTACTTCACAAGGGCCATAACTGTCTTTGCCTGAATAACTCTTTTCTTACCCGCATTCCTGGAGCTCCCGCGGGTCCGGCAGAACCTGCCACTCCCTCCCCACCCTGAAACAAAAAAGTAAGGTTAAATACCTTTATATCAATGATGCTGTTAATTAAAAAAGTTACATTTATGACCATTTATGCTTGTCTTTTTCTTCTTTCTTCGCTACCGACTAAAAATCCCAGGCGTACTTTCCAGTGGTCTTAATCATAATCGTAAGACATAGCATGATATAAAAGGCTGCTATAAAACTTCGCGCTTGGAAGAATTTTATGGATACATCGAACCCTAATTTAAGTGTAGTCTTTTATAATAATTAGAATGATTTTTTATTTTAACTGTACATTTTTATCATTTCATTGTAATATGAACCTGAAAAACCATTTTCATTGGAGAGGCAAACAAAATCTTATCTTATCTTATGATAAACAAATTCAACAAAAAATCCGTGCTACCGTTACTCCAGCTGTTCCCACTTCACCGGGCTCTCCGGGCCGGCCATTAAGTCCCTGTGGAAGAAAGACATTCATTTTTCTAAATATATTTTCGATCAGCGATTAATTTACCCACCCTTTTGAGTACAGCTCTGACGACTGCTCGCCTAAGAAAGAAGTCCGTGCAGAGGTAGATGAAAGAAATGACTGTAGAACTGCGCGAACCTCACACCAGAGATGTGAAGTAGAGCCTGAATTGCTCAAAGTACTCGAAGAAGACCAGTGATAGAGAGTTAAAACAATGTGTTTTCTTACCGCAGATCCTCCGGGTCCTCTTCCTCCAGGTATTCCTATTTCTCCAGTCGCACCCTGTTTACCAATGGAAATGAAAAAAAGGAAAAAAAAAGTATTTCTTTGGATGTGCTACGAAAGAGTCGTTACTGAACTCTATGAGGTGAAAGTTGATGAGGCCAGAGGCCGTATAACCTAATCGTCTTAGTAATAATTCTAACTTTTTTCCTTCAAATAATGTGATTTCCAATCATTTCTCTAGATATGAGGTAGTAAACCTCACGCGTTAGCGAAATCACAAGCGAACTAAACTGTATTGATCATATGAAACTTGCAGCAGTTCATTCAACAATTTTGACGTTAAAAAGTCGCGTAACGGAGAGTGTCCTTCTTCTAGTCTTCCGGAGGTAGAATAATTCAGTGATATTTCTAAACCTTCCCTCGAAACTTCGAAGAAACGAGAAAATGTCGCTATTTTGTAGACAACCTTCAGCCACTGCACGCTAATGGCTGATAATGTGCGATAGCTCAGCCAATTAGATTGCAGCTTTTGCACTAGTATAGTAATAGAATTCTACTGAACAAGGATAATTATGACTGTCGAAGATTAATACAGATAACGAACAACAAACTTGAAAAAAGGCTTTGTCTTTCACGTTGCACTGTCCGTGGCATGGTGCCTTAATAACTACAGATTACCTTTCTTCCTGGTCGGCCCGACACACCACCGCTACCTTCATTTCCAGCAGGTCCCTTTAAAGAAATACATAAAGAATACATTAGTACCGCAATGTTTCTGCTACAGATTCTGACTAAACATATTTCAACCAGCAGACAAAAATTCAAATTATACATTATGCGTAGTTTTTAAACAACATCTGCCGATTTCACAGGAGCACATCTAAACGTTAAATGAGACTTAAACAATGTACTTTGTTACAATCAGTGTCTTGTTATTTTTCACAAATTTTTGCCGTTATCTTACCGGTGGCCCTGTAGTTCCCATTCCTCCCACCGGTCCACGCTGACCAGTAGTGCCCTGAAACAAAAACAAGAAAGAGAAACTTTAAAAACAATGCAACTTCGTAGATAACATTTCAGGCAGTAACAATACACTATGAGCAATACAACACACATCATGAATTAACAAACAAAATAAATAACCTCTTCTCCGCGATCTCCTTGAAATCCCTTTGCGCCTCTCTCGCCAACAGATCCCTTTGACAATAAAAAAGGGCTTGTTAGTTTTTGGCTATTGCATGGCTGACACCACGGGGAGACTGGGCACTAATTTGGGACGGCAGGATATCGTTACGTAGAGCAAATGGCACCTTCTGCGTTGTGAAGTTTTCTTTGAAAGAAAAGTTGTAGCTGGAACTCAAGCCTAAGGTATTTTAATTTAACCTGGTTACTAGCTTTACGATTTTTTTTACATAAAAACTAAGGTTTCTTTAACTTGTTCAGGGAAGCACAGAGCAAACATATGTCGCCATTTAAAGTTACTCCAAGTACCTCAGCTCCAGTCCCTCCCGGTCCGCCTCCTGGTCCACTTTCGCCTGGAGCGCCCTGGGAATGAACACATAAACAAACATAAATAATCATAAACCAACCATCAAGCCATTGTTGCTGTGTAAGATTAGTCAATACTCGCCTTTTCCCCAGGGACGCCGACAGCACCTGGATTTCCTGTGGGACCAGGACCACCCTAGAAGATAAAAACAAAACTGAATGAACCAGAATGCGCAAGGCAACCTTTCAAGTAAAACAATAAAAAAAGACACTAAGTGTACAATACTTACAGTAGCACCAACGAAACCGGATTGGCCCATAAGTCCAGGATCACCACGGGAACCCTGAAAGGTAAAATATTGAAATTTAAACTAGCTCTTACAAAACGGATAACCAAATATCAGAATAGCTTACGACTGCAAGTGAGCGATGAGAACATGTTACGTACTGGGTCTCCATTAGTTCCTGGTAGTCCGCCTACTCCTCTGTCACCAACATCTCCCTATGATAAAACAGAACGGAAAGCATGTTCATCCATGTAACCAGGTAACATCCACGTAGCTATACCTACACTATAAGCTCAACGTGGAGCCACTTTTTTTTATATGAGCCTGGGCGTAACGATACAAGTTACTCTACCTCATTTCGGATATGTTTTTACAACTCACACAGAAACAACAGCTTGATCCAGTGGTGCACTTATGAGCGTCCCATGAACATACTTTATAACCGCTGATCGGAGTCTAAAACTCTGATTTGTAAAGTAGCGTAGGTACTCGGTACACACAAGTTCGTTCTTCGCAGGAGATGATTTACGGTGATGTTACAAGACGGCATTTGCTTAAAAATTTAACAAACAAATTCACTTTTTAGACGAAATGTGATAACTCTGACAACAAACGTTTTGCAAAATTTATAAAGTATTTGTCGTGTTTAACAATTCAGTTTTACACGTTATTTTTCATTATCCGCTATGAAGTAATTCTCGAGTTTGTAGGTAGCCTTTTAAAGTTCTGAAAATCATAGAAAGAAAAGCAAACGAAACAAAAAACAACAACAACAACAAAAAAAACAACAAATACCTTCACGCCCAAGTCTCCTGCCATTCCTGGTTCTCCTGTATTACCGTTGGTTCCCTGCAGACAAAAATAATCGGATTTTTAAATTTTGGGCTATCCCTTTTATTACGATATTAGAGGTGTCATAAATTAAACTTCCTTGGAAAAGCATCATTTCAAAAAGTTTAGTATACCGTATAGTGCGGAAAAACATGCCTGAACAACAAGTAGGTGCCAACCCCTGTTTTAACCAGTCTAAACGTTTAGGGAGTTTCCGTGGCATAGTGCGTTTAATTTGCTTATAGTAACCATAAAAGACATAGAACGTTTCAGCATGTTAAAGTGTAAGTTTTCCTACCGAGTTTCCATCGCTGCCCATGCGTCCACGACGACCTGTTGATCCCGCTTCTCCCTTAAATAAAATATAAAAAATTAAAAACGTGTTATTAAAGGTAGCTCTTTTGAACTTGAAACGTAACATGAAAAAGATTCACGTCATATCTTTACGCCGAAAGACAGTTTTCTAATATATGCATAAACTAAACTAAAACGAAAACAATTCATTAATTTGTCGAGTGTCGTTTCTTACCATTTCTCCTTTAGTTCCTGGTGGTCCCGCTGTTCCCGTAGGTCCCACAGGTCCCTGGGAATTACAGTAGGGCATTACTCTTAATCATGATCAAACATCAAACTCACTCACACTGATTCAGATGCATACACTACATTCGGACGACAAGACGAGCGAAAGAATAGACTTGTGTTTAGTTTGGAAAAAAGAAACGTTTTACATGTAAGTCTCTTCAAAATAGAACAGTTTTGGTTTGACGTTCTGTTCTGTTTCTGAGTAGGGACGGAAATGAACATAAATTTTGTAACACCAGGTAAGGGGGTTAGCGGGGATAGCGCAGCGGTCAGAGAGTGCTCGCCTCCCACCAATGTGAACCGGGTTCGATTCCCAGACCCGGCGTCATATGTGGGTTGAGTTTGTTTTTGGTTCTCGTCCTTGCTCCGAGGGTTTTTCTCTGGGTTCTCTGGTTTTCTCCCCTCCACAAGAACCAACACTTCCAAATTCCAATTCGACCACGATAGAGGACCCGCATGAAAACCAGCTACAGCTGGTGTGGCTTCCTCTCTTTATATTGTAATTTATGTATTTAAAGTTTCCACGTGTTACTACCATTTGTCCCTGATTCCCTTGGTCTCCAGCTTGACCAGTTGGTCCTTGCCGTCCCTAGAAAATAATGCAGAATATCTTAATAATGAAAGAATGTTAATAAACGCAGAGGTACAGTGTATGAACAAGGTTTAGTGAGTGAGTTTATCAACAAACTATCAATGAATTATAGAAAATACACCTATATACGATTTTGTTATTATAGGGGATTATTACGTCTTCTGAACTATACCTCTTAGGGAATAAGAATAGACCTTTTAAGATAAACACCATGTTCAACTGTATTCCGTAAATATCTTACAACGCATTTGACAGCCATCTCTACTGACAGTGACCAACTTATGTGATTTACATCCTCAAAAAAATAGGTCTCGTCTTGATCTTTTCCGTTTAAAAAGGAATTTGAATATAATTCCATTGCCCGTATTTGTCTCGTGTTCCGGTAAGGTTTGTTTTGGCGAAAAAAAAGTTATGAAACAAATTTTCTACATTCGTTTGTAGCCGACTTTGTAATTGGGATGTACAGGTTTTTCGACCTTATCAGCTAATTATAAACAGGTATGAACTTTCAAGTCTTCCAATTGTCATGTCAGTACTTACGGACGGACCAGATTTGCCCTCGTCTCCTAGTTCACCAGGACGCCCATCTGCTCCCTACGAGACGAAATCAATATTAAAGTTGATCACAGAAGTCAGCACTGAAACTGGTCAGAATCGTGTCTCCAAAATTTGAATGAGGGCATGGTTGTCCTCAAGGAGTTTCTTTCAAAATGAAACTTCCTTCACTCCGAGCTTCTCTGAGGTAGAGACATCAAATCATATGACTTACCTGATCTCCAGAAATTCCTTGTAGTCCAGGTGTTCCAGGAATTCCCTAAAAAAACAAAACAACTAAGAAACAGGATTCAATGGTATCTTGTAGAAGATATATTTTTCCAACATTATAGAATCTTTCAACCGGTCACTAGTTTTTAAATTTAGTAATTCGGATTATTAAATTAACTTGATATATTTCCTGCTAATCTCAATAGTTCCATTCTTTAAGATGAACATAAGACAAAGGGCATGGTAATGTGTTATAAGGGCGTTTCCATTCGCCAAAAATTGGAAATTTTGAAAGGAGAATTTATTTTTCTAAGACATGAGCAGCATTTCATTTTTGCTGCATCAAAGAAGTAAAAGAGTCAAAATTGAAATTAATTGCCTTCGAAGGCGTCCTTTTTTTGTCTGTAATAAGGAGGTATTAGTCACAGAAGACTAGAATAGACGTCATAGAAATCAATAACGCGCTTTCCACTCTCTCCTGATACAGCTGGATCAAAAGAAGCGTTTTATAAAAAAAGTTCTAAAGTAACAGGCTCCATGCACGACGGCTACTTATTATAAGAAAAAGCAATTAATAAATCACGAATGAGATAATTGTGTACTTCCACTACTGATATGGACGAAACTTCTTACCCTTTTGCCAGGTCGTCCATTTCCACCCGCATTTCCTTTTGCACCCTTGAAACGCAAGCCATGAATTTCAAATTCAAAAAAGATTGTCAAGTAAAATGCAAGCCACAATTTCAGCATAAAATTATTTCGTAAACAATGAAAGCAAAAGCACAACAAGAAAAACATCTTAGAATTAGCCCCTACTGGCACAGGGCCTTTTGGAACATTAAACGTTTCCTACATTTCCTTTGCTCTATAAATCAAACAACGTAATTAGTCATTTTCCAACAAATAAAATTCTTACATCGTACAGTTCTTACTCACCATTGATCCCGCATGACCAACTGACCCACGATCCCCTGTAGTGCCGTCCGGCCCCTAAAAATAATATTTCAACTCATTAGTGTGAGAGCTCCCGGTGCAATTCAAAGGAGATTTAAAGTTCCGTAATTTACTTTTTGCTCATGGTCAGACCGTTCTTTGCTGAGAACGACCTGCAAACCGGAAACATTTCAAGTGCACCCATGGCTGCTTAAATTTTCAATTGCTTGCGGACCTTTCCATTTGATAATCTCTCCCTGCATAAATTTGAAATATAGTTGATCAACGTAGTAGAGACAGCTACGTAGAAAATTGTGGATCCTTGATACTTTGGCGATTTACTAAGAGTAGTAACAATATGTAGCAGCTCAACTTACCGGATCTCCCGATTCTCCATCCGATCCACTTGCACCACGCACACCCTGGGCTCCCTGTGGATATACAGTCAGAGATTACACGAAGTATAAGAAAGGTCTTATCAGATTATATTTTTTAGTTAACCCGTCAAACTAACCACAAATATAAGGCAGCGCAAGTAAATGAAAACAGTAAAAAGGCGTTCTCTGGTAAACATTTGTTTAGAAATTATTAGCTTTCGGCAGCCAGTCTGCTGTCTTCAACGGACAAAAAATTCGTCGAGGACAGCTGCAGACTGGCTGCCGAAAGCTAATAACTTTTAAATAAATGAAAACAGCTAATTCACGCCTATGATTCGTTGATCTGTTTGCACCTCGACTGCCGCGAATCCAAACATTAGGTATTTATTTATATAAATTATATACTGACTTCTGTGATTTACTATAGAAACAAGCACGCACAAATTCGCAATCTTTAAACTGCTATGGTCTTCTGACAAATTGGGTTAACTTTATCGATACCAAACTAAGTAGAGAATCAAAAATGGAAGATTTGCAACAAACCTCGCTGCCCTCTTGTCCTCGACTTCCTTGGTCTCCTGGTTTTCCCTGTTCTCCCTATAATGAACAAATGACAAGTGAACAAAAACCTCTCTATCAGGGTACCTAGCATATAGTAGTAATTAATCAAATATTATATTGAACGGACTCTCTAATCTGCTATAGTTTGTGCACTTGGTTCTCTTACCCAACAAAATGTCATATTTAAATCTCTGATTTGAAAACGTAACGAAGAAGGAGAGCACCAAATACAGACTCAAACTGGAGAAAGGTATCAGATAACTTATTAACACCGTAATATAAGTTACGATAAAAGACTACCTTTCCGCCAGGACTTCCAGTTTCTCCTCGATCCCCGACTGGTCCAGCTCCCCCCTGCAGCAAGCAAAAAAATGAAAATTAGACAAAACAGAAAATTGTCCACTAAGAAATTCAGATGGTGTGGTAAAAATAAATTATGAATACCTGTTCTCCTTTTGCTCCTTGCACGCCGTGACGTCCAGCAGCTCCTCGCGTGCCCTTTAACCAGAGTTTTGTTATAAGATGTGATACTATTTATGAGTTTAAAATTGTTGCACTATGTTATTTGACTCATGAGAACAATTGAAATAAAGTTTATGTTATGTTATTAACTATCAAATGGGAGTTTGAGATAAAATGCAAACAACAGCAACAAACAAAAAAAAACAGTCCTTTGGTTTTCAGAAGCTGACGTTTCGAGCGATAACAGTTCCTGTTTTTAATGAGGTACTTTTCTAAGCGGGATCAACACAAGCAGGTTTCGCACGATATTCAGCACGATGGAATGAAACAACATTTACCTTTTCTCCCTGGTTACCTTGGATGCCAGTTTCTCCCAACATACCCTATAAAACAGTTAATGTACTTATTAACATTATCATCGTTATCATAATAACAGTAAATTGTATCACCATCCCGAGATGGATGTAGCGCAGAAAATGGCAGTTGTTTAGTTTTAGGAACCGACGCAACACCCGAGGAAAAAGGCTAATTTAATCAAGTATTAATTGACTGTCCTGTGGCTTTTGACAAAAAACAAACAAACTGTATGACTTACTGGGCTGCCTGGAGTTCCTGCTAATCCTTGTAAGCCAGGCCGACCTCGTCCACCCTGAGAGAAACAAGCAATAATTTAGCTTTTCAATTATTCGGCTTTTCACTTACAACATTGTTATATACTGGTTTATCCGAAGCACGATGCCGGCATTTCATCATTATTATCATGAGGCATTTCACAAATGGAACTCACTGTCAGCCCGTTTTTGCTTGGGCATCGCAAGAGTCATTGGGACTCATTTAAGCGTCAGCTGTTTTTTTAAACTGTTTCTTCAATTGCTTTTATAATAAAACTGAGAACATTCGGGTCCTTTTAGGACATAGCTTCGAGTAGCTGGAGTTCAGTTGTAGCTTTGTCTGCTTGCTCACCTGCTCTCCTTGAAGTCCTAGCGCTCCTGCTTGACCTTGTACACCCTTGAAGGAAAGTAAATAAAGTTAAAAATAACTGCGAGTTATATCATACTGAATGAATGTTCACTTTTTGAAACCTGTTATTCTGAAAACTATTTGGTAAGACACACCGTAGTTTCTCAAATATGCACCCGCACAAAATATGAAATTTAAAATGATACTCATCTATCACCAACAACAACGATAACAAAAACCACAACACCAACAACGATACAACAGAAGCAAAAGGATTAAATCCAAAGAAAAGAAAAGCTGGTTGTGAATTTTAAAACAGTAAAACTAGAAACATTTATATCGTTTAACTCTTTCGTCAGTTAATTGTCGAATAGAAACTCTTGCAGACTGGTTTTACCTGACTACCAGGCTGACCGCGACGACCCCTTGAACCTCGGTCGCCACGAATTCCCTGAAGGATAACAAAATGAATGAACAAAAATGGCTTAGGTTAGCTCTCTTAGTCAAGACTAAAAAGTATAATAATGTTTCAACAGCTATCTATACGCTGTACATTGCAACATAGACAGAGAGGAAAAAATAGCGTTTTTTTCTTTATGAAGGAAGAACTATTTAACTTCAAGAAGCATAAAAATTCTGCTTTTTTAATTTATGTGCATAATATATCAATAAACCTGAGTGAGAAGTCTTAAAAGGAGAAACAAATTTACCTTCATTCCTGTTGAACCACTTTGTCCCCGCCCACCTTGAGGTCCAGTCTCTCCCTATTTAAAAATGCCGAAACAGCAAGATTTTGTTGTTCATTTGGAAGTTTCACATTTAATCAATTAAAAAGTGCATTTTTATATGATCTGTAAAGAGATTTTGAATTTCGTCTTACCCTTGATCCCTCATACCCTTGCCTTCCGGGGGACCCTTGCGCTCCATTAGTACCCTGAAAACACAATTTTGTCGTAACGTTAGACTGTTATACAAAGCCAAGAAATTGTCCTTTCTAACTTACCCTTTTTCCAGTTGGACCGGTTGGACCACGGCTTCCAGGGAGTCCCATGTTTCCCTGTCAAAAACAAATTAGAATGAAAGCTTATATATTTAATGATGACAGCAGTATTACATCTACTGACAAACTCTGCGTTTATTTTTGTTGTTGTTGTTGCTACCGATTAATAGCAGCTGGCCCATCAAGACCATGCAGTGAAAACCAGGTCTGATACTGGCCACATATGTTGAATGGTTAGTATCCTCAAATTATCGTCATTTACCTGGCTTCCTTTGTTACCGGGTGATCCTGTTTGACCAACAGCACCAGCAGAACCCTGTGTATAAAATTACGCGAGCCTCAAAGATGAGTGCGACAATATGACAATATATTCATCATCAACTTGGGGTCGATAAGATAAATAAACTCAGGTCGAGCGTAAAGAAAATACTCTTACGATTCCTCCTCTTCCGCCAGAAGGTCCCGTCTCTCCAGGAGTTCCCTACAAAAAATTATACACACCAAATGGTCAAGGGACACTGAACAAAAAAATCATCAACAATGGAATTGTGATTCAGTCGCCCCCAATTACGCCGAGAACTAAAGTCAAGCCACTTCGAAAAGGTTTTATCTCCCTCAAACTGAAGTGACACGTCACGTCACCCAAAGCGAAGTTACATTGCACTAAACTGAAGTCACATCGACGTCACATCACAACTGAAGCAATAAATAACTACTTCTAGTTTTACTTTATAAAGAAAAGAAAGAAGACCCTATTTTCTTTATTTTACCTGTTTTCCCATTTGTCCCTGACGTCCTTGCTCACCTGCTACGCCTGAATCACCCTGTAATCACAAGATGGTGAATTTAGGTTTTTAAAAAACATAGTATGTGTGAAGACATTAAACGACAGGAAATATCAGCTGAGGCACTGTTAAACGGACAAACAACGGACTTGGTTAGGGGAGGCTGCACAGCGCTCTTTACTCAATACTAAAAGTACATGGCCGTTTTTTCCTTTCGTCAGTGGAACAGGATAACAGTAAGGCTCAAAAAGATCTGAAATTCTTTTGACTTCTTTTTTGCTCATTGATTAAACCGCGTAGTACTGATACGCGCAACACTGTTACGTGGCTGAAGATAAGGTAACTCGAAGGCAACTCGAATTACAACGAACGTTGTACAGTTGAAGGGTTCCTATATACTCGCTATATAGGCTTATAGGCTTTATGGTGTGATGATAAATGACGTACAAGCTGAACCTTGAGTTTTAATGAAATTTGCACTCAAACAAATAACAAATAACTTTTTTGAATTGACTTGCATCGATACTCATCTCAAGAAAGGAAATTACAAATATTACACAGAAAAACGACAAAATATTTTTGTGAAATAAGTAAAACTGACTATAGATTCTTATGGTAAAAAAACTCACCACGGCTCCTTTAGACCCTCTCATACCAGGCCCCCCTTCTTCTCCTTGCGCACCATTTCGTCCAGGCACTCCCTGAGGCCCATTGTCGCCAGTATCACCCGCATATCCATCATACCCGGCAGAACCTGCACGGCCAGTTCCTCCTTTAGCTCCTGGAATACCCGGGGCGCCGGGGGATCCCGTTTGGCCCGTTGCACCCTGTTGTTGAAAGAGAATGAATGCTCACCAGATCATCAATATCGATATCAACATCAATATTCTCAATAAATTTACAGCATCTTAGAAGGAAATTAACAAAACATATACCAAAATTATTATGTTTTATTAAAAGAGAACAAGGATATCGCGGGGTAATAGTGCAGACAATTCTGAGAAATATATTACACACGACGAACTTGAGCAACGTAAGCCAGATTGACCAAGCCGAATGCGCAATCCATGCTGTATAGTTCATTTATGACTAATTAAACTTACTAGAAACGGGTTTTAGTGTGTATGTAAAATTACTTTACCTATCTGTATTTTTCCAAATATCTGATAGATAAAGCAGTGATTACAATTTTTTAATATATGCAGACTTCATATTTACCCGTGTACCCACTGCTCCGGCAGAACCCTGTTTTCCTTGTAAGCCCTAACATTTGGAAGACATCGAATGAAATGTATTAAAAAAGGTAACAATAATATTATATGTCATAGGAAAATTGAAAATACAAACGAATGTCTAATGATCACAACAAATGGAGGTGCTTGGCGACTGTGAAAGTTGTAGAAAAACACTATTTTTGCAAATTAATTGTTATAGTTGTAATAATAATAATAATGATGATCTTTTAACAGGAGGCTCCACTCACTAGTGTGGTTTTCGGGGGGGTCCGAAAATAAAAAATAATGTAAAAAAAAAAATAAATAAAAAAAAAAATACAGTTGTCTCCAGAGCCTACCACTACCTCCTGCGCATAGCTGTTAAAACGAAATTCGCCAAGGCTGTTTTTTCTTTACCTGTTCTCCGCGAGGGCCCATTTTGCCGGGCTTTCCAGATTCTCCTTCTATTCCCTAAAAAGAAAGAAAGGGCATAGAACGTGAAGTACAGATAACGTACTTTAGTGTTGAAAGGTCTGAGTCAAATATTTTTCCAGCGGCCCTTCATACTCTTAGTCACCTGGCTTGTGCCTGCGTGCAGACGTCTTATTTTTCTGACGTAGGAAGGAAAAAGGATTGAATTTAACTTTTTACAAACAATGTATGACTCTAGCATACCGGATTTCCATTTCTTCCGGTCGCTCCAGTTTTTCCTCGCTCTCCCTGCAGCAATCCAAACATATATATCAACATATTGCATTAAATAGCAAACTTTCCTTTTGACTTTTCTTTTAAAATCTATAAAGGAGTCTATAGCAACGTGACCTGTGACGACAAAATAAAAGAACCTGCAAAGTTAGTTTAGACACTGAGGGTAACAGGCCATCAAACAACAGCAACATATCAGCTGTTTGTCGTTGCAGTGATCTTGTTTGTTTACTTTTATCTTGTCGAAATAGCAATTCTTTGAAACACTAAAAATACGATTGCCACTTGTAGACGATTATTTACCAAATCACCATCTTCGCCTCTGTCTCCTTCTAGCCCGGTTCTTCCCCGGCGGCCTGTTGGTCCTCTTGAACCAGGAGTCCCGGTTGTGCCAGAATCGCCAGCAGGGCCCTGTATTGTTTACAAAGTTCAGTCAGTTCCTGTTATATCAGCTTCTCTCGAGACCACAGTTTGGTGTCTCGTAGGAGACACCATTTCGGAAGTAAATTCATTTGATAAATTAAAAGTAAACTGTTGACAGAAATGCCACCGCAGGAAGAACTCCTGGCAACAGTCTTTCTACTGACCCTGCTTCCTGGGTAGCCTGGAGGTCCACGATTTCCAGGAGAGCCTGGATCGCCCTACATTTTATGAAAAAAGAATAAATATTCAGATGCACTGGCAAGGTACTCACCGACTTAATTAGGTTACATGAACATTGTCTTAGAACATTTTAATAAAAGGAGTTATTGGAGAAGTTTCCGATTTTTTTGTCACAAAAGTTGTGTTTGTCATCTTGGGGAAGTGTTCTGCTAGAAACCTCCCAATTCCGAACGAAAATAGCACCATCCTCTCATTCTCTTCAACAGATATCTTTGCAAGTTTTATAGGAATGCGTGGTAACAGAAAGGGAGTAAACGTTTTTTTTTTTTCTATAAAATAAATATTACAAAATTTACTTACGTCAGCGCCTGGGAGTCCGACTTCCCCTCTTGCACCAATGGCACCTACAGTTCCCTGAGAAAAAATTAAAAAAGAGCATTAGCTGATTTATATAATGGGTGCCCATTGGGGCATCCGTCTAAAGGTTTTCTTGCATTTTGGGGCATCACGAAGTGCTCCTCGCCTGACATGGACCACAACGAGGAAACCAATAGGCCTCCCGGTTAATGGCGCTACGTCACGGACAACAAATGTTAAAAAATTCAAGTTTTTTCGAGTCTATCGTTAGTAATCCGTCTTAAACTTGGCCAGTCGAAATTATCCTTGGTTATTTTTGCGTCTTTATTACTCCTTTGTTGTTTTTCTATGTTAGAAAATTGTTAATTTGCAGTGCCGTAGCAAGGGTAAAATAAGTGGTGGGGTACGCGAGCGCCGGAGGCGCGAACCACTAGGGGGGTCTGGGGGCATGCCCCGCCAGAAAATTTTGAAATCTAGAGGCTTGGAAATGCTATTTTCAGCGTTCTCCAAGAGCTTTTTGTGATTTACACATATCGCGAATTATTTACTTCCTACACTGTCTCAGCAAATGCATATTGAACAACCAAAACAACCAATTGTTGAAGAGAGTATAACTTGCAACGTCAATTACAAAACCGACTGTCATCATAGTAAGTTCGTAGTTATTAAACTGTCTGAGTTGCCTTAGAGGCAAACGTAGACTTCATCGGCAGGTCGTTTTTTTGTAAACTTCCCAAACAGGCGCTTGCGCCGCTGGTTAAAAATTGAAAAGAAGTACAAATGTTACTGTTTCAAACCTCTCGGGAGATAAAATTGTATTTTCAACATTTTATACCGTTTTTTTTCTTTTTGGGAAAAAAACCGGGGGGGGGGGGGCACGGGCCCTCCCGGCCCCTCCCCTTGCTACGGCACTGATTTGAGGTTTCCTTCAATTTGGAAGTAATAAAAAAAGTGCTTTAAGGGCTTGTCTGGACAAACACTGCCCGCCATGCTTTTGTCGGCGTATATTTTCTGTGCCACCGTGGTGATGTTTTTGTCATTTCTTTTAGCAACACAACTTTGATGAACTACAGCATCGTTGGACTTACTGCTCTTCCAGCGTCGCCTGGCGCTCCTTCTTTTCCGGCAAGACCAACAGAGCCCTGAGAAATATTAGAAAAACCGATTAATTTAAATTATACCTTTTTGATTCACATCGAGGTTTTTCATGCTAGCCTTTGCCTAGAAACCGATGAACAGTGAATATTTCGTACGTTGTGTTTAATGACGATGCGACTGTATTCAAAACGTTCTTTTTACCTAGACAGAAAGCTCTCAGATTTCTACTTCGTCCTTGTTTCACCTTTAAACATCGATATTGTTGTTATGTTATTGTTATGTAAACAGCCCTGATAACGTTTGCACTCTAAATATCTTCACAGATATTCTGGGTTATTTTTTTTTTCTCTTGAGTTATTTAACAATTAGACTACGAGCCCGAGTTTTCTATGAGCAAATAGTCAACGAGGCGCAGCCGAGTTGGCTATCGCTCTTAGAAAACGAGGGCGAGTAGTCTAATTGTTTTAGTAGAAACTCTAAAGGATTGCAGTACAAAACCTACAATATTGTGCACTTTGAAGACAAAAATAAAGAAAATTTACCGCTTAAAGAGATACGTGCGCGCGCGACTGTTTTCTATTTAACAATTAGACGGCAAGCCGAGGTTTCTACCGGCTGATAGTTGGCGAGGGGCGAAGCCCCGGATATCAAAGCCGGTAGAACGGGAGCCGTTAGCATAACCCACTGACCGATCTTAAACACAAAATATAGCTAGAGTTGATTTATTGAATGTTTTGATTGATATCAGCGAAAACTAAGCGCGCGCTCCGAGAGCCTCTACGGATCAATAGTAGGCACCTGTGTAGCCAATCAGCGCCCGATTACCAATAGTAGGTCAGTGTGGTTATACTAACGGCGAATAGAAAACAGTGGGAGAACCAATCAGATTCTCGGATTTCCAATAGAACACAGCTGAGTTTCTACTAATCGCCGATAGAAAACAGTGGGAGAACCAATCAGATTCGCGGATTTCCAATAGAACACAGCTGAGTTTCTACTAATCGCCGATAGAAAACAGTGGGAGAACCAATCAGATTCGCGGATTTCCAATAGAACACAGCTGAGTTTCTACTAATCGCCGATAGAAAACAGTGGGAGAACCAATCAGATTCGCGGATTTCCAATAGAACACAGCTGAGTTTCTACTAAACGTACTTAGTCTAGGTCAGGTTTTCTAAATGGACTACTTAAGAACTCCGAAACGGCTAGCAATGACAACTTAGTCCCCGAGGATGCGATCAGATGAAATTAAAACTAGCCCTTAATAATTATTTTTACTAAAAAACAAACAAACAAAATAAAAAGAAAAACATTCTACAACAGACTTACCACCAGTCCTCTGCGACCAGGAGTCCCTGGACTTCCAACCTGAGGAAATATTTTTACATTGTTCAGTATTACCAAAACATTACGAAAAAGAGAGCTATGTGCCTCATAATAGAGTTTTGCTACATATTTTTGCGCAGCTAAATGACATTACTTCTACAATACAACGGCAAAAGTAATAGACATACATTACAAAAAATATGTTTCACGTCTTTTAAGTGCCTCGATAAAGCAAGATTCTGCATATGAAAAGAGAAATTTTGAAGAAAAATAACGTAAAAATAGAGAAATAAAATAGAAAAATAAAAAAAAATAAAAACAAATTATTGCGAAAAAGCAACCCGATAACAAACATGAGATAAAACAAGATACACGGTGGGACTGAGACAATAGTGTAGCGGCTCTCGTAAGCTTACTTGTAGGGCCAGTTCTTGTCTTTCTGGAATAATTTTCGGAGTCGTCAACGGGCCCTTCTCACCTGGACGAGTCTGTGACGAACAAAGCAACGAATTATTACCTGGTACGATTCATGTGTCAGCCACACGTAAAAACAAATGCACAACAACAATAACATCTGATTACTATTAAAACATACGAGTGGATGTGATGCTTGGAATAACGATACAATGTTATTCTTATACGATAGGTGCGTCCAAGAGAAAGTAGTAAGCGTGTGGCGCGAGATGACATGCCCGTTTATGGCAGATAGAATGTAAGGGGTTGGAGAGATGAATGTGGTTGCAACTTGAATTATCCGTCAAAATACTTTACAAGTGAATAACTCAGGTTTCTTAATGTTATGTCTAGGCATGTATAGAGCGATTTTCACTTGAGTGTCGAAATTAATTCGTGTTTGCTTTGCCTTTGCATTACTACTCTAAGTGATGGGCTTAAAAAAGGTGCGCCACATAATCAAAAATAAAACCAAAGCCAATTGTGACTCGCTCACACAAGATTTCCCCGCCCTTATTATTGCCGACGTCATGTGTTTGGTTCTATTGAGTTATGCTTCGTTCATTCGATAATTTGTTTCCTTAATTTTAATTGGCCTTGAGTGCTTCACGACACCAATCAAAATCGTTATATACCAAATCAAAGTGCTTTAGGGACCGTTCATTTTTTATGGGGGGGGGGGGGGGGGGGGGGGGGGGGTTTGATTCCCCCCCCCCCCAAAAAAAAAAAAAAAAAAAAAAAATTTTTGGGAAGCCTCTTACACACTTAGTAATAGACCTACAGACACCCCCCAAGCAGGAGACCCCCCCAACCCACCAGCCCCCTCCAAAACCGCCTAAGTTACGTATTTTTATGACACTTTCCGAGATTGAGATACGGCACACTTGCATGTAGGGCGTAAATATTTTAAAACAGACCTCAAGAACTTAGTTTTACTTGTCCGTTTTCACTAGAGACGTTTAACTAAAGGAGGCTACAAATACAAAGTTTTCATAAAGATACCGCAAGATAGAAACTTACATCACCCATTACCGACCCTGGTGGCCCAGGTGGGCCAGGTCTTCCAGAGAGGCCTGCGGCTCCAATTCGGCCTTTTGGACCTGGTGAGCCCTAAATAGTTGAATGGGAAGAAGAAGAAAGAATGTAAAACCCATTGCATATTACAAAATGAAGAGCGTTTTACTGGTGAAATAGGCGACGAATTTATCTCGCGTTTTAATTAATATGAGAGTAGACCAAAGCTCCATCGCTCGCTCCCTAGCTACATTGAGAACTAAAGCTTTTTACTGAATCGACAAGTAAGTTTCAGTTAATATAGAAAACTCATTGGTTTACATTAGCTAACCTTATACCGAAGTCATTGCCAACTTTTGGCGTAGACTGGCGAACATATTCTATTTAACAATTGACTACAAGCCCGAGTTTTCTATGAGCGAATAGTCAACGAGGCGCAGCGAGTTGACTATCGCTCATAGAAAAGGGGTTAATTTTTTAGTAGAAACTCTAAAGGATTTTAGTCCAAACCTTCAATATTGTGCACTTTGAAGAAAAAATCAAGAAATACCGCTTAAAGAGCACGGGCGCGCGACGCATCGGCGAATAGATCAGTGAGAGAAAATCAGATTCGCGGATTTCCAATAGAACACAGCCGAGTTTCTACTAATTACTCTTAGTTTGTATAAATCTGTAATGTTAATCGTTCAGGCACATTTAAGTGCTGCTAGTTCATGTTACTATTATACTATGAAAATAGACTGAGGAAACACACTATCAGATTATAATTTTATTTGTGTGTAATTGGAATATAAAAATTAAATGATTGTTTTCAACTTACCTTATGTCCCCTAGGACCCAGATCCCCTCGTGCCCCACGAGCTCCTGCAAAGCCCTTTAAAATACATGCAATCAGAACGGGTTTCCTTAATAATTTGGATTCGCGTTTTCCAGATGTTTGAAAAACCCCGAAACCCTAGAGGATAAATCAATGTTGTAGCTTCACAGCCCCACAGTCAAGATAACGTTCGTATAGAAGGAAGCTACGATTTTGACATAGATGACCACGGTACAGTTAAAGAAAACCACTTTAGGGAGATAAGAATTTTAACAGCAACGTCCAAGGCAACAAGCGACTTCTAACGATTATAATATGAAGACCAAGCGCCTTGTAGGAATTGAAAGAAGGCCGTTATACAGGTTTTTAAGACACGTTTACTCCGGATCCATTTGTTGCAGTTTTGTAACATGTCTGGTATCAGGGTAACAGTGCTCGTTAAATGAAGTTGTGGAAAAGAAAAAACGTATTAAAGTTTTGCTGTCAGTTGACGATAAATCTTCAATGGATTCGTTAGCATTGTTTTTTCGATATTGTGCATTCCTAAGTAATGCAATGATAAGATTTGCAACCCACCACTGGCCCGAGGGAGCCTGGGTCTCCTGGTGGTCCAATCACCTAACAAAAGAGAAAGCATCACATTGAAAAATAAAAAACACACACAATAAAAACAAACAAATACGAAGACCGAGATTAGAAAACCCCCCTACAAATTCCCATAACCAACCGAGACCAGGGAAATCACGAAGTACAGTCAATCAATCAATCAATCAATCAATCAATCAATCAATCAATCAATCAATCAATCAATCAATCAATCAATCAATCAATTAATCAATCAATCAATCAATCGTTTAACTTACATTGCCGTTTAACCGACCGTCTGCCTGACAGATCAACCCAACAGGCAAGTAAGCCAAGCAACAATCAAATAAATTAATGAATGAATGTACAATAAATAAAAGAATGGCTGAAGTGAATGTGTAGATAAGTGAAGAGCAAATATAAAAAATTAATAAGAAGTTTAACATGTAAAAAGCGAACGATACATGTTGTACTTGGAGGATGCCTTGAGCTATTTATGAATAAAAAAAATGTCAAAATGGTATATTACTAACGGTAAAATACGGACATAGATTTTAAGGAAGCAGCAACTGAACGTAATATCAAGCTAAAATGGAACAAGGATTTTAAAGGTAAGGGCATGTTGGGAGAAATTACGATAGGTAACAAACTATAAAGGTGAATTTTACCTTTATACATATTATACATACCGTCAATTCCACTGTAGTATCGGTAGAAATTATGAGGAAAAAAAAAAAACCAAAACAATAGGCAATTAGACTAGCGATTTCGAACACGAGCGGTTGCCTATTCGGTGAAAAAGTAACTCTTTTTCAGTCTACTTACTAATATGTCTTAATATCTTCACTGAGTTCTAGAATGCTTCTGTGAGATTATCCTGACGTACGTTTAGAGTTTGTCAAGTTGTGATAAGGGGAGTGGTACACACACTTTCATTTATCTTTGCACCCAGTCTCCTTGAAAATGTTGGAAACCTTCTTCTGACACCATGCAACAAGTTATGATAGTGTTTGTACATGTCCTGCCTCAGCTGGCAAGTGAAATACTGGGCCAATTATAAACTTGATTATGTTAACAACCGTAGCGAATTTAGAAAGCTAACGTTTCGAGGGTTAGCCCTTCGTAGGAAGGCTTCCTAGGGCTTTCCACAGTTGCTCATTCCAGTTGCCATAGTGCTCCACCGAGGTGCTCGGCTGCTCCTCAGTTGCTCGAGTTGCCCTCCACGTGCACCTCCGTGGTCATGGACAAACATCATTATTTTAAGCATAAAGATATATAGAAAATAAAAAGATTAGTATAATATAATATTTAGCTTAGATTATAATAGTATAGTTATTTTAATTTATTAGGGACCACAGACAGGTAAGTTTTTTATCGGAGGATCGGTGCGTCATTTTGTGACGAGTTTTTAATGCTGAACAACTTGAAAGTTGAAGCATTTTCTGAACTTCCTCGGAAATTTTCGGCAAAGTTCGTTAATTCGAACAAGTTAAAAAAAATACTCGGAAACGTACATATGATCTCTAATCTGAGACCCGGACTATGAGTGAAAAAAACAAAAGGAAAGGCGAAGGAAAAAAGTGGGCTTGTAGTTAATTGTTAAGTAGAAAGCCCCTTAGGCTAACGCCCGAAACGTTATTCAGCGACAAAGAGCCTAACGCTTTCGAATTTACGTTTAGCTCGCTACAGCGTTTACATTTACATTTATCAGCTTGCAGTAGATAGTTAGCTTCAAGTACGATAATATTTTCTCAAGACAACTTGCCTCTACAATAGTCCCGTACTATTAAGTCGGCAATACCGACCAGGTGTGTTAAAAGTAGCTGGAATCGCGCTTCGTGGACTGCTAGCAATGGATCGCAATTCAACCGGGTCAGCTGATCCTATGCCAATAGCATAAATTGCAACGTTCTTGTCTTTTAACGGTTGAGCGTTTTCTCCTGCGTCGATGAAATCCCGAGTTCGAGGATCTTGAGTCTGTTTTCCGTCAGTTAAAAGAACAAGCAGCTAGAGGTAAATGATACAAAACAATGTAAATAAAATGTACAGATGTAAATCCTTGCTTTGTCACTGCTGAGGGACTATGTCACGGGGATTTCGCAGTTTTTTGGTCCAAACTGTTCTGAAATAAGTGGTAGGCAAATTAACCCATGAAAAACATTGTCTTTGAACATTTAACGGAAGATATAGTCTTTACTTGGGGATAGAAACGACAAACTTCGCCTATATAAATATCGATGAAAAATGGAAGGCGCTTTTTCGAATGTGCAAGTCCATTTCCATCCGAGCCATCCGCAGCCAAACGCATTTTTGAAACAGACTTTAGTGCTCTAAAATAGCAAGTTGTTAATAAAAATGGGCCATTATTTTTAGGTTTCCAACGACACAAAAATCCATGACATGGTCCCTTTAAGGCTAACTGCATCTTAAAAATTGCTTTCAAAAATTATTTGTTTAGGCCTGATAGATTGTCTCTGACCACTCACTATCACAAGCACTTAAAATGCCCAGAGCAAGGAGCATCAAACAAATGCTCTCATTAACAAATGTGATCAAACATATCCTGCGGTATTTGGGTAGTAAAGTGATTTCGAGTACAAGTTGGAATAAATAAACACGAGTAACAATTTTAAAGGTCAACAAGTCCGCGGTAGGGCGGGTGAAATTTGCAGTGTTTGAAAACTTTACAAGTGCTGTATATGTATTTTTAAATTGCACAGAAAAATGTTTTATGTGACTATATAGTTTAGGGTAAATTGACGTGTTTTTAGCCAATCAAAATGCAGAAATTGTTGCCTGTAGATTCAGTTAGGACAAAAAGAAACATAAAGGAGAAGAAAAGCGACACAAAAGACTGTTTTAGTTAAAAATCTCTTTAGCGTTCCCTGGAGGAAGAGAGTCCAAACAACAAGTTATTTCCTACCTTCTTGTACTCAGGTCCCCTCATTCCATTTGCCTCAGTGAACACATCATTGTTCGCCAGATCCAGGGCTTTGTTGATAAAAGTCTGTCCGCCCGTACCACTTCTACCAAAGGAACGTATTCTACGAGACACGCTTTCTGCATTGTTAACTGATCCCGCAAAATCATTGAACCTTATAAGCACCTCAGCGTCATTGCTGAACATAAGAGCGGCAACATGAGTTCCTTGGTCGGAAATGTCAAAGCTTTGAACAAGTGTCTCAGTAAATTTCTTCATTATTTCCCAGTTTCTGTCAATAATGCTGCCCGATTCGTCAAGGATGAAAGCAAGATCGATCGCCTCTTTACACACAGGTCCTGAAACAGATGACGTAATCAAAAATGCACTGGTTTCCCCTCTTTTTCCACCTGTCTATTGATAGTTTAATTTCATATGGTCTTTTATTAAAAACTAGCCATGTTATATTGCAATTCCTGAGTTTTGATTGGTTAACAGGCAATGGTATATTTAACATTATTCCACGTGCGCGCATTGGATATGAGATGGTAGAGGCGCGTACGATCTCATATCCAACAAGCGCGAGTGGAATAATTGTTTTTTAAAAACGCCCAAAGAATTGCAAAGAATGCAATTTCGAGCTCCCCAGCTATTTTGTTGACGCGATCGGCTACCAATGTGGTCAATGGAATGAGCCATATACCATTCCCTGTTAACCAATCAAAACGCAGGAATTGCATTACACCATTGCTAGTTTTTTAATAAAAGCTCATATACCATGGACTACAAACATGGTAGATGTACGCGTCAACGAGAACAGCCTGGGAACTCAAATATTGCAATTCTTTGAGTGTTTTAATAAAAAAAAATTTTCCACTCGAGCTTGTTTGATATGAGATAGTTATAGCCAATCCGTTGCTGTGCACCTCGTTGGCTATCTACCATCTTATACCCAAAGCGCGCTCGTGGAATGATTAATGGTTGCATAGAGTAAGATGTTCTCTATCTCGTTAAAATTACATCAAGGCCCACTAGCCATCGAAAGTTAACTCCGGTGTCTTAAATATAAAGCGACTAGGAATATTATTGCTTTCCATGGACGGGAAAAAATTCTGTCTGGTTCGCTTTTCCTCGCGTATGAATGAATTCACACAATGAACACTGCGCGCGCTAATTAATTTAGACTTACAGCCAGAATTACTAAGATCTAAGCCAGCAAACGAAGACGGATTTTCTATTCAAAATTCTTATCTGTTAAAACGAGCCGAAAAATCATTCTATCCGCGTTCACAGGCTTGTAGGACCTACAGCGAAACTTTGTTCTATCTCAGAGTCGAAAAATTTAACCCCCTGGCTAATCGAGCACTAATAGCTGCTTCCGGTGTAAATTGATTGGTAAACACAAATACTTTGGTCACGCAAGACTTGATAAAGGTGGCGATAAAATGTAGTTAAAAAATTCAATTTTAAACATAAGCGAAGTAAAAAAAAGCAAGTTAAGGCCAAAATATAAGGACAGGTTAACGAAAAACTGTTGTTTTGACTAAAAATGGACCTCATAGTGAAGATGCTATCTATATGCATGCTTCGTAATAAGATCGGGCAAAGGGATATTGCGGGACCTTCTGTGCATGTGTTATCAAATAAATGGCCTTTGTTTAAAATTGGCTAGCCCTTTGTTATGTCAGGAAATCCAAAGAATCACTACAAACTGACTTGAACATAGCTTGAACTGACTTGAACATAGCTGGAGGTTACTTATGTTAAATTCAATATTCTCTCGATGACTGCAAGTTAAAGAAATCTGTCATTACTTTGCGCTATTCACGCATAAACGAAACCTGGATGCCTGAGGCCGTTTTGTACGATAAAACGAAGATATAGATAGAATAAAATGGAATGTAAAAATGCTCATCGCCCTTCCTACTTAAGGTCAAGCAGTGCTCTCTTGCATTTTATTTTCGTCTAAGCCGTATAGAAATACAAAGAATCTTTTTATTTGTAGGTACGTACTCACCGCCGTTTATCACTCTTGCTAGCCACGCTAACTTCACCAGCACGAGTAGAAGTTTCCTTAATAGAGTCATATTGAACAAGGAACAACCGAGCTGGTCCGAGCTTGCATTAAACCACTCTCGATCGTTCCTCGCAACTCGCCACCTTCACTAGTTATGGTATAAACAAGGATTTGAGAAGTCCTATGTGAGAAATACGAGGTGTAACTTGATCCGTCTTGAACAGACACAAGTTGATTTGTAGGTTAATTAGATAGATTTTTAAGAACGCACGCTACTAGAGTGAAAGGTGCATTTATCGCTGCAGAAAGCAATCAGATTAGCTGCCTTTTATTGGGGAAGGGAGGGTGGGGACGAGGATAAAAGATGCCTATAGTGGTGCTGTTTGGGCGTGGCATGTGCCCATTGTAGGTGACAAGTACAAACGCTGAAATGTGGAGTAAAAAAACAATGCTGAAAGACGAAAAGTAGGCACTTTTAATTTTCCAGGCTTACTCGTATACACAGACAAGACGTCATCTGCAATGTGACTAAAACATTTCAAATACAACCCTATTATTGGACAGAATTTTTTTGAGTAGTAGGACTGATTTTCCACTGCTGTAGTATACCTACAAGTTTTATGGCTATTTGGACGCGAATTGGCCTGCACTTGAGTGCTCGGCAAATATCTCTGCTTCACTGTCATCTCGGATACGTTGTGGAACAGGGAAGTAACTCGGTGGAGCCACTGGCTTGGCAGCAGACACTTGTTTGGACTTGTTCTTTGCGCTAACTCAGCGTCAACACAGCCGAAAAAACAGGGAACGTCTTTCGAACTCAGCAAACGTCTTTCTCATAAATTAAATCTCATCGTACTTCACACTTGGCCATTGTAACAACTGCTAAGGGTAAACAAGGTAATAATTAAGGTGAGCTTTGCAGCCTTTGCTTATATATATGCTGTCCTAGTTAAATTAAGGTGTCCTCTAGACTTCTAGTTTAAAAGAGATCGAACGGCTTTTAAAAAACGAAAAAAAGGTTATAGGGGATTTGGATGTGGTGCTAGATTCTCGCGACTTCTCGCAAGAGTTTGGCAACTCAAAGGGGCTAATTTGCTAATTTGCTCATCAATTCTGCCATCTCAGCTAACACTTTCGTGAAAATGTCTCAACACTCACTTTAAAAATCCGGCATTTCGCAGCGGTCAGCTTTAGTCAATTCTTAGCTATCAAACCCCATGCAGACCCTCTAAATACATTACTCCAGTTTTATTGATGCCGCATATCAATAATGTACGTAAACAATCGCACTGTTTTCTGACATTACGTCTGGGCCACGTGATTATTTGTTAACTCGTCAGAGGCCATAGTGGAGTTAACCATTAACCGTAAACTGGGCTAAAACCGACTCGTCCCAAGTCGTCTTCATTCAGCGCACGGCGCGAGGTGAAGCATGGGAGAGCAAGGAGTGATGGGAAGGAAGGAAACGAGTCTTCCCCTCTTTTCCCTTTCCATCACCTCCTGCTCCCTCAACTCGGCCTTCTCACTAGGGGATGTGCGCTGTATGATAACGACTGGGGACGAGTCAGGGGCAAAAACGTAGTCGTCAACCGTCAACCGGAAAAAAAATTTTGATTCGTGCAGTTCCATTTGCGTACACAAACCTACCTACAGTTTCAAGTCTTAAAAGTTTAAGACACGAGCATTCACAAGCATCTCGACGCAAGTAACATTCGCTAATGACGCTGATTATTATAATATTAGTGTTTTTATATTTTATATTTTATATCTATTTATATAATATTAGGATTTTTATATTTTATATTTGTATATTTTGTTTTAGTGTCCCCAATTAGCTATTTACTTAAATACCATGACACTCAAATAAAGTTTATGTATGTATGTATGTATGTATGTAGCAGCGGCTTCAATCTCTCCGATCGCGAAGAAGCAACACTTCAAGCTAAACCTTACAAAATCGGACAGTTAAATTTTCTGAAAATGTTCGAGGTGGTTTCAGCTAAAGGCTGGCAAAGTTCTGGGACTCGGGCCTTGTTCTTAAAGAAGAATATAACTATACTCAATAATGAATGTATTATATGGTCTATAACGAAAACATCTGCAGTTAACCAAGCACAAAACGAACGGTTTTGGCTGCACTTGATTGCGTAAATGAACGTTTTGTGACGGTTACGAAATTTAGTTTGTGCTCGTGAAGGTCAAATGCAAAAGGTTGAAATGAGAGCGACTGCTCGTTGTTTCAGTCAACAGTCGCTTTTTGAACATACTCAGTGACGTCACAGCGTTAAGAAATAGAAGCCGAGTGAATCCTTTATTAAGTGGGTTTAAATTTAAAAGATCGTTAGACAGATATAACATCCACTGAATTCTCGAAATATAAAAGACACGTTGCAAGCTCAAGGTGGATAATTGGTGATGAGATCAAATCTCAAACCATGTATTACGCCTTGCATTCCGTTATAACGATATGTTAATCGCATTTTCGCCAAACCTAATTCTGAGAGTGGTTGGAGTTCTGGCAGAGGGAGTAATATTTGGATAGCGAAATCCATTTCCTTCCTGATAGCCATTTTTGCAGTTTACTTGGTACCACCTTGATATGATTGAGTGTTAGAAAAAAAATCGTGGTTCCGTTAGACAAAACCGCTAAGCTGCCTGTCATGTTTTTTCTAAACAGATTAAATTTTATACGCACAGCGATGTCGAGACTTTGGCGTCCCTGTCTCTGTATCAACACCGACCTCTCTCATTTGTCAGTAAAACTTACTTATTAATACGTAATATTGCTCTCAAGGGATTAAAAGTAAAGAGATATGTTTGCAACTTAAGTGACTTAGATGCGTAACCAAACAAAGACAGGTTTTAGTGCCATGACCTGACGCTGAAATTAAAACGTGGTAGTCTACAATTTTAGTTCGTTTGTACGTTTATTATGACCTTTTTCCTGAACAAGCGACAACAAATTTTAGGTTGTTGACAGTTAGCATAATTGTCTTTCCGAGTGTTGCCGTTGGATTTAAAAAATAACTGCAACACATAGTTTCACGTTTTACGTTTATTCACCAAAAATCCAGATTCCTCCGAGCATTTTAGTAGAACTTTTTCTATTTGTATATGAAAATTGTAGTGAGCGAGTCTTGACAACCCGAAAAAAAAAAATTACTTACGAGGCTCGAGGCTCATTAATTTCAAAAGCGTAACCGATCGACTCCTAACGATCCTAACGTTGGAGAAAATTTATGTTAAAACATTTTTACCCTTGCGGTATCAACTCGACAGAAGATGTTATGAAAATTTATAAAATTGAATTAAATTAAATTAATTTAATTCCTGCTGAATTATTGGGATGCCCAACAGAAAAAAAAATGGGCGTTAGACAGGGCGTTGAAAGCATATTCAAATTTTTCATTTTATCACGTTTGCTTTCCAACTAAAAATACTTCGTACCCAAAACGTTAAGTTTTGTTATGACTCAAAAATGCCTTCCTTTCCGATGGCCGCGTCTCTGTATCTCTGATTATTTGCACGGAAAACGATTCGCTTTGTTGTTTTCTTTCTTAGCAGCTGACCATAAAGGGTCATAAGGGTTTACCGGACCCATACCACAGTCAGGTTGATTGATAAAAGTCATGGCCGGACGAATATTTCTAAATGAAGATGGCGGTGTCTTATGTAAATCAAAAAGCATTCGGTGTTTTTCAATTCTTTATACCAGAAAAGAAAGTAATTTACCGTAAACCGTTCGAAATGATATGTATTTTGCGCGTCACAAACTGATTATGGCGATCAAGTAGTTCTAGTGTAAAAAACAAAAAAAGATGGATTGACCTCCTCAATGACATCTCTTTAAAACACTTTGCAATTTAAATTCCAGTGTTATATTCCAAGCACGGATATCCTGTTTTCAATTCGAAGGACGCGGCGTCAAAATAACAGTTTGCTATAAATAAGGGGCTTTGTCGCGGATTTTACCAGATTTTTGAACAGCCAAACTTTATATTTGTTTCCTAGGAAACCTAAAAATAATACAGATGGCTCGGATGGAAATGGATTGCAATTTGAAAAATGAAGGCTAAACTTTTGAAGTTGTTTCCGCGCGTCAAAAATTTAATATTTGTAGCCTTAGCTTGATTTCTATCCGCAAATTAAGGTTTTATTGTCCTTAATGTTTTTTACGGGTTAAGTTGCCTACCACTGATTTCAGAACAGTTTAGACCAGAAATCTGCAAAATCCCCATGAGGTAGCTTCTTTAAGATAAATGAACACCAAATGAGGTGTTAATAAAATACTGAAAAAAGGACAAAGTCGGAAAAGATTTCCACAAGATTGATAAGTACTGATCGAGCAAACTGTGACACAGCTCCCTTATGAAGTTTGTATACTTGTAGAGAGCTGTTTACTTTTTTCTGTCAGTGTATAGTAACCAGAACATAAGTGTTTCAAGACTTATTTTTTGTATAACTATTTATACGTTAATTCATTCGCTTTATAAGTTCATGCCCATTGCCGTTTAACTCCGATCCGTTTTTAAAAATAATTTCTGTTCTGATTTCTTTTAACAGCTTCAAAGGTCAGTTGACCGGGAAATGAAGTAATTGGATCCAGCAGTTGATGGATTTTCACCCATATTTTTTGAAGAACTCGGGATCGACCAGCTTGTCTTGTTTCTTGTCTATGGGAGACAAGCGCAACAAATTTTATGTTTTTTTTACGACACATAATTGCGGAAGACTGATCGGTAAATTGCAGTCTTCTTGGTCATGATAGAGTGTGAATTAAAGTTAACAAATAATTTGTGCTGGCGGCCTGAATAACCTTGACAGCCAGTTATATAAACTTGGAAGTTTGATGGTTGAGAGCCACAAATATTCACACACACACACACCCAAACGTATGTCAATCAAGAAACCTTCCATTAAGATATTGATCTCACTGGAAAGATATCAACCCACTCCTTCGCGTCAGAGGGCTGCATCTCTGTCTCCAAATGGGACGAACACTTCAATGGTAACAAAACTTGTGGTCTAAGTCAACGCAGACATGCAAATCCCTTCCGGGTCAATAAAGACATTTTAAACGTAGGTTTCCTTATTCTCTTTGCAGCAGAGGAAAGAAAACGGAAATAGCGACACATGGACATGAGCACGCATTAGGAGCTTTGGTAGACTTTTCGTATGGTACAGTTTCTCTTATTAAATATGTTTGATTACAAAATTAAGAAATGATTGACACATGCACTCTTCCCAGTTAGTACACGGAATGTTAATTACGACCATTGAGCGTTGAAAGGTTTTAAAATGTAGTGAAGATTAAAGCAATGTGATAAAAGCCCCTAAATAGTCATTAAAGGAAATGGAAGCTGGGTTCAATTTTTAATGAAAATATGTAGACTCCACACCCTTTTAAAACGTTTATGACATGTTTCGCTATATCAGATGGAATGTTGTGTAATCGAGATTGGTCTCGCTTACTAAAAACATAGTTGACCGTTGAAAAATAAGTTAGTTTCTTAGTTATTTTTATCCTCGACAAAGTACGTTATATTCTCAATCAAATAAGACAACAACAGTTTTCTGAATTACTCTGAGATGGTCTTAAGCACCAACTAATCTTAACGATTTCTTTTGTAATCTGGAATTAAAAGATGGTCGTCTTTTTTTAAAATCTGTTTGGGCCGTTACCATGGAAGGAGTGAAAATATCGAATTCCTGGAATTTTGCGTTTATCAACAGCTAATTACATAAGTGGGCTTTACCCTACACCCACGCTCACCATTCCAATTTTGAAGAGGCCCCTTGTATTTTGAGCCTATAAAAACAAGAGCGCGTCTTGGTAGCGCAACATTCTGAGTTTTGAGCCCTTCGACAAGACACACGAAGACAGAGTACAAACCGGTATACTGCTGCAGAATCACCAATTCACCGAGATGGCAAAGCTTCAAGTTGCTTTTTGGCTTCTGGTAGCATTCACTGTTATGCTCAAAGTAGAAGGTGGAGATCTCTACCGCCGAATGGGGTTTTTTGGTGAGTCAAAAGTTCAATTTCAATGGTTAAATGCTGTCGTTCCTAATTACATCCACTACGATCGCTTTTGCAAATACCGCTTTTCTTAGCCTGCGTTGCAGACAAACCTTAACTCCGGTATCGAGGATTTTGTGACACGTCCGGCTTTTCTTTGCGTTCGAAATTATCAAAAGGTTATGTGTTAACTTAACTTGACAGAATTGGCTCAAGGGAACGGTCAGTCCACTTTGACAAAAATATTCCAGAAGTAATGACACACCGAAAAAAAAATTACAAGCTCAAAATGATTGAGATGGATATCACAAACGCCGCCGAAGTTGAACATGCCCCATTAGCTGATTTAATATCATTTTTCTTTGCATTCGTTCTTAGATGAGCCACTGTTTGATGATGCGGATCGGTTGAAAGATGTTTATAATTCTGGTAAGGGCACTGACCTGTGTATCCTAAGTGCAGTTGCTTTATATACCAAATTGAAGAAACGTTGACCCTGTCCCGTGTCGCTTGTCTAAATCAGTTTAAAAGTGCTCCGTGTCGCTGTTCAGTTATCGCTCTTCATGTCGCTGTCGGTAACTAAATGGAAGGAAATTGCCTGTCCTTGTCGGAATTTAAGTTTTTCGATAAGGTTTGTCGTTTGTCAACAATTTCGTTTCCTTGTGCATGTGCTTTTGTTTATTCCTAGAGAACAGCATAAGAAGAGTGAGCGTTTTTAACTCTTATAACTGTGCTTGTCCCTCTGAAAACTAGCCTTTATCCACAATTTTGCATGCTATGCACTTTGTGTTGGTGTTCTCTTTTTGTGAATCAAACGCGATATAAAATCTGTTTATTTCACGCAGAGCTGAGCTCCGAGGGCTGTGCCGATTATGAAGGCTGGACCAGATTCTGCATAATGTTTCAAAGCCACTGCCAACAACCAAGATTAGGCTTTGTTCATAGTAACAATTACCGCCTTTTTCATTCACGATGCAGGCGAACATGCGGAGAGTGTTAAACCTGAAAGGTAGGTTATGGGAAAGTTGAAAGAAATAATGTTAAACAAATGAAGTGTCCTGACAAAGACGAAGAGCAGGACAAACGTTGACTGTTTTCTTTCCCCTGAAGGGAGGGCTATTTTGGCATGTGACGCAGTATAGGGTATGGTTTTGAGGTTCTTAAATAGGGTAGTTTTCTTGCCCGTTTTGGTGTTGTGATCACTCTGTGACCTTTGATAGGGTCCCTTAAAATTGTATAAGCTAAAATTGTAGCGCATCCAGCTTAAAGGGAACCGGGACATTTAAGTTCCGGCCTGATGCGCTACCATGCTTGGTATATCATTTAATACAATAAAGTAGAAATTCAACTCTTCCTTGGCCACACTGTAGGGAAGCGCGGTGGGCTAATTTATTTAATAGACTACATTGTTAGTAATTATTCTGATTTTAGTTCTTTAGATGCCAATCAAAAAATTATATTTCTCATTAATAATATAGATGCCTTTTTTCTGCAAAAAATTAGGTTACTTCATTCATGAAGCTTTTGCACTAAGAAATGAATCGACAATCGCAACAATTGTCAATTAGTTGATCCTATTACTTGCCCTTACATATCTTTAGATGTAATTCGTATTATTATTATTATCATTATTTTCCTATACTTTTGCAATACCATTTGTAATTGGGAATGCAAATAAAGTGTGTTGTTGTTGTTGTTGTTGTTATATAAGGGTTAACGCGCTCGCGACTCCGAGTCGAACGGCCCGGGTTCGAGCCCAGGCCGGGGCACTGCGTTGTGTTCTTGGGAAAGACACTTAACTCTCACAGTGCCTCTCTCCACCCTGGTGTTTTAATGGGTACCGTACCGGCAAAATAATGCTGGGGGTAACCCTGCAATAGCACCCCAACCAGGGGGAAGTAGCAATACTCATAGGTCGCTTAATGCTACTGAAACCCGGATAAGCTCCGGCTGTTTGGGCCACATGGCTAGGATACAAACATACTTTACCTTTGCCAAACTGTAACCAGTAAGTATGAAAAAAATACAATAACTGTTGCTTTAATTTTCAACAGGAAGACGATAAAAAAGACTGGGGATATTTTCCACGCATTTGTAGTATTGGCAGTACATTTTTTATTACTTAATAGCGGTGTCCGCATATCGCTAAGAGATACATGTAAAGCTGAAAGGCCAAAATATAATCCTGTTAACCCAACGGAATGGAGTATAGATTGAAACAAATATAAATGCTTGTATGTTTCAGTGTAATATAATAGATGCATTAGTGTATTTTATCGAGTGTCAAAGGGTCTCGGCTAAATGATTTACTGTTGTTGAAAAAGGATTGTAACGCCAAAAACAATTGTTTTTATTAATAAATATCACAAGAAGTATTTACTTTATCTTGTTTGCGATTTGTCCTTAATTTCATGTTAATAACTAGTTGATCTGAGCTGCTGAGCTGGCTCTCTGCGCAAGCGTATCAATGCAAGTTATAGGAAAACTATGGTAAATTTGTCTAAATTGTCAGTTAAATTTGAATGGCGGGCGAGAGCATAACTGTGGGTACAGGTATCAGAAAGTATAAGTTTGGTTACATATTTTGGTATCTCCCAGAGGCACAAATGGCCCTTTGAATCAAACCTTTTATATGAAATATAAAATGCTTGGAATCCTTCCAAATACACTAGAACAATAAGAAAACACTTTCATTTGGCTCAGTTTTAGTCGATTAGTGGAGCTGCAGTAGAAATACCTTCCATGCAATAAATACCAGACCGACCCCACCTAGAGAAAAAGCCCACTAATTAATGAACAACAATACGCTAAGAATCAAAATTTTACTGATTTCCTTTTGGAATACTGTTTTCACGGATTTTCCTAGAGCGCGTTCAGTTGTATGAGCAAAGGAACAAAGACATTGCCACATGTCAATACAAAATTGCAAATATACGAAACGTTAACTCTACACGCCCACGTGTCCGCTAGCAGAAAATCTCCTGTTTTTGAACATCCCCCTTTCCCACATCTCCTCGCCCTTACAGACATGGTACAACTTTAAATAGAACATAAGGAAGCACAGTGCGAAAAAGTTAAATCAGAGCAACTAGAAACGCAAGGTGAAGTATGTAGACCATATTTATTCTCTTTCTTCTGTTTCGTTACGTTCCATTTGTATAAATGTTGTTAGCTATCACCTATTGCAGTTTTTTTTGTATCTTGATAACTAATCATCGAGATGTTTGTGCGTTGGATGTTTAAGCTCGTACAGAAGTTTACAATAAACAAGGAAGAACATAAAGGCCTTGTTACACTCGCTTGCGGAAACCTCCAGTTATGGCCATACAGTCTACTAAATGCGTGTAAGTGCCCCCTTATCGCTTCTGATTTCTTGCAAGAACTGGGTTTGAGCTCGTGGCGACCGTATACATACACTCGTAGCGACACGAAAAGCCCTTTCCTACTGGTCGCTCTGAATTATTGCTTATTTAACGAGAAGACTGGTATACAAAATGGCCCGGCTGACGTCAAATTTTTTTTGTAGTTCGTCACTTTTAAAGGTATTTTATGACTTGTCAACACTAGGGCAAAAAAAAAAAATTGATTTCCCATGAATTGTGGAAACGTCCAAGAAGGCAGTGATTCACGCTAGATAAGTAATAAAAACTAAATGTGCATTAATTTCTTCATTAAAATTATTAGGCCCCATTTAGGGTAGTTTTACTGAAATATTTATTTACAACAAGAAATGAATCTAATCTTGTTAGGAAACTTGACGTAGTAATTATACTATGACGAATGTCTCAACTTGTATTAGCTTTCCCAAGAAAAGAAAAAAAAAACAACCGTTACTTTTTAAATTTGTTATGGTAAGGGAAGATCAATGAAAAATAAAAATAAAAAAACCTGAAAAATTACAACCATTTAATGGTTCCTTAACTTAAAATAAAGTCAACAATTTGACGTATAATGTGTTCACCTTCTCAACAGAAGTTGCTCAAATTGAATTTAATTCAAAGGGATCAAGAAACTAATAGTCTTACTTGAGCTAAAAACGAGAACAAGTTTTTAGAGAAAATATTTAGATTAATACGATCAAGGTTCTTTGCTAAGAGAAGCACAGACGTTCAATTTCAATTCCGAACTCTTCGCCGCCGTCTCCGATGTCATAAGCTGCTATGTCGAGTATGGGAAGGCGGTAAGGTTTGGGCGTGTCCACCTCTAGCACCGTGTGGTGCCATTTACCGTCTTTTACCTGCAATCAACAGATAGAAAGCAGATTTTTTTAACCATGACTTACTTTAGTGATAATTCCTTTTTAAGTTCAATTTTTGTGCTTTCCAAGTACTTGGAGACGCAATAAAAGGTTACCTTCTTTTGTCTAAGTTCTCCCGAACCCAGGAAAAGATAGCGGAAGATGTCGGTGTGAAAAGTTCTGAAAGCGGTACGATTTGTAAGTAAAATTGGGATAATGAGCCTGAATTTTACTGGAAAGCCTCCCTTTTTTCTTTTAGATAGAACTTTTCTCCTTCAAGATGCAAATTCTGCAGCTGGACATTGGGTACCGAACTGTACGTATACAGCTAGGGTATTGTTCTGATACCGATAGATAGATCTAGAGGTTTATGACACGTTGTCGTCAGCGGTGCCGGGTCACCCGGGAGTAGTACTAAGTTCGCTGTGACAGTCTTCGCGTGCTTTCGCGCGCGTTAAGAAACATGGCCGTATATGAAAATATCACTCACCAAAAGATAAATGCCCGATTCCCTCTATGGCGCGCGCCTGCAGGGAATCATGGTAGTTGTATTCATCAAACCATACGCGGGACTAAGCAACGATGAATACAACTACCGTGATTTCCTGCAGGCGCGCGCCATAGAGGGAATAGGCCATTGACCCTTTTATTTGCAAGTTGTGAGATCACGGTTTCTCGACCCCCTGCTCCCACAGCGTATCATATCCTTGTTCACAATAATAGTTGCTTACCGAACAGCCATCTAAGATGAGCTTTGGTTTAAATTTGTTTGAGGACTCGGCGTGCATTTCAACGCCATTATCAGCCTTGATCTTAATGGACTTGGACAACTCGTTGTTTTCGTTGCTCCAGGCCACTGAGTCTTTGCAGTTGTACTTGATTCTCTGCCTCGCTCGGTCACTCAGCAAGCGAAGAAATTCTAACTGACTGGGCTCTGATACATATTCAATCTACAAGAAAATCGGAAATTAACATGAAATCATTTGAAGATTTAGAAGTGAAAATAGCCCTTATGCATGTTTACGCCAGAGTGGCCAGTTTAACCACCAAGCCTCGATTTCGAAGTGCAAAATTGTAAATTTTATCATGAACGAATTCCCAAATCAGCAAAGATGAAAAGAGTTCTCACGTGAAAACTGCAAGAAAATGCCAAAAGGTTGAGAATAATTTGCGTAAACGAGGCTTGGTGGTGAATTTTGAGCATATAACGTTATCTTGCATAAGGCCTATTATCAACAAATTATTCCAAGTTATTTAAAAATACAAACCCAAAGACAGCAACCAAATGATTAACGAGGAACACGAATGGACGACACTGAAAGCAGTTACTAGGTACAAATACATGAAATATTTCTTCAAACACTCTTAAAAAATTTTGTGCTCCAAAAAATTGGGGTGGGGATATGGGAGGGGTAGGCTAAATTGAGGATTTATTTACGACTACTGAAATCTACCTACATTTTTAAACATACGCAGATCCTCTCTGAGCCACTTGTATCCATCAGCACCAGTGAACCATTTCTTATTTCCTGTCGAGTACGTCTAAAGAGAAAAGAATTGGTGACATAATCTGCGCTAGACACAGTTGCAATCGAAGAAAACAAAAAACGGTCGAACCCCTCCATACAAAAAATACTTCTATAATACGGACACCTCCCTATTACGGACCCTACACCTGGTCTTTACGTGACAAAAATTCACCTAAACTCTACCTCTGAAATATGGACACCTCCATAATAAGGACACTCTTCCCTGTACCTTTGGTGTCCGTATTAAAGAGGTTTGACTGTACTTTCAATTATGATAATAGTCGTCATCTCTATTCGGCCAGTTTTAGTAAGTCTTCCAGGGCATTCTCCTTGTGTTCTGTTTTCGGGAAACACGCATTGCTCTTACGTTGTTTTACGCATACATCTGTTCATAAAATTATATAGAAAACGACGTTAGCAAAGCCATGGAATCTGGTGCTCCAGGTGTTAATGTTAGGTTAGGTTTCAATTTGTAAATGCTATTTCTGGGTTAATCTTACAATAACGTAACAAAAAACACAGATATTACCTCACTGTTGTTCATGGGATACAGACATGTTGATTTAGTGCGGTGTTCGCAGCGAACTTTGATGGCGTCGTTAGGTAAACCATCGTTAGGATCTATCCAGTAAAAACCTTAAAAAAACAAACAAAGTAAATCAAGTGATAATAAAAGTCGGTGACATTGCTTGGTTAGACTCAGAAGGGTCTTTATTACGAAGATATTTAAAATAGTTATAAAATAAACACCATTTATGGTCAGTCGAACTATATGAGTTGCTTAACGTATTTAGTATCTAATATAAAAATAACATGTTTTATGCTTTAAAGAAAAGTGTTTAATTCCACTAATAAGCTATATCTTACCGCTCGGAAGGTCAGGATAAGACATGTACAAGTCTTTACATGTTCTCGCGGGGAATTTATCCGTGCCGTTTGGCTTTTTCAACATTTCGATTTTCTCCTTCACAAGAGTGACAAAGTTTGTTAGCTGAAATGGAAAAACAGAATTCAGAATTATGTCAATTGAAAGAAAAAAGTAATTTACACAGAAAAATGAAACAGTGAAACTAAACTTACCGGGTCAACGTCTTTGTCTTCAACCTTAGAACAAAAAATGAAAAATTCACACTATCAGATTATATATAGTATTACATAATGATACATAAAAGATATTTTACATACATGTACAGAGAAAGGAGGTATTGATTTTGTGCCACTCTCAAGTGTAGGGTGATGGGAAATATCGGCTCGGTTTGTACTATTACAAAGGTAACGTGCTTAACCAAGTCATTCAATGAGCGATTTTCCCATATTTAAATCATGAGTAATGTAACTTTAAAAGTTAAACGAAAACCCGGACAATTGTTTTTTTGTTTTTTGTTTTAAAGATAAATGTAATTTAGCTACAATGTCGTAATTCCTGGATGCAAGCATTTCACAAGCCTGAAGGCAAAAGTGCATAGACCTTCAGATGCAGAGACATATTACAATCTAATATAAAGAAAACATGCAACTTGTAGTTCACAAGACCCTTACCGTTTGTTGACTCCTATAAAGGTTTACTGTCCCTGCTTTCTCGGCCGTGACTGGTGGGTCACGCGGTGCTTCAGTGAGTTGTCCCAGCCCAGAGTACCCTGAGGAAGACTAAGAGAAATGAAGTCCATTACTGGCTGGGTGGCATCCGGCACATGAAATAACAAACTCAAGGAAAAAACTGTTAATAGATGTTTCGGGTGCTTACCACTAATTCTCCGAGGGTAATCTGAAAAGGAAATAAATAAAGACATTGTCAAGTAGATAGTATAAGACGATATAACTCCCTTCTTTTGAGCAAGAAATGTTCCTTTTTTTCTGATTGATCTTTTTCCCATTGATCTATGGATCCGCCACTGAGACTGACCTTTCCTTTATATTTTAGCCTTCACTTTGCATCATCTTCATCTTATAAGTCCCCCCTCCCCTTTTAAGTTGCATTATGTAAGTAAGCCTTTCCTTTTGGTAATTTTAAAATGTAATAGACTCATGGATTGGACAAAGCTAAAGGAATACTCACCGGAGGAGCTGGTGGCCCAGGTAGTCCAGGATCTCCCTGTTCAAAAAAAAAAAGAAAAATAGGAAAAAATTCTGAGCAGTGAATACTGTCATTAATTAATTTTTCGCCAATAACATATCCATGATAAAAATTTAGACCAAATCCTCATTTTCCTTAGTTTGGACAAACAAAGGGTTTAATGAAAAAAATTAAAAACATGCCCAAGCTGATGAAACAAGTTAAATATACACAAACGACAGACCGAACAGAAAACTATGGATCACAATTTGTACACAAAAAGTAGATACGTTTCTTCGCTATCCAGCACATGTCTTATATTTTTACATGTAAATTGATTACGTACCTTCGATGAGGTCGCGTGTGCGTTTGTTTACGAAGAAGGTAGGGATTTTTCTAAGGAATATCCTTTAAAAATATATCATGAAGTAATAATTTTATTGTATATCATAATAGACCTACCCGTAAACCTTCTTCTCCCTAAATAAAAGCAAACATAAATGGGAGGTTACATGTTACGCAACAGTTTCATTTTATACATGAAATAGCACGGAACATCGCTATACGGCCATCTCAGTATCAGATTTCCATTCCTAAAAAACGTTTTTTTAATAGTCCCAAAAAACTTTAGTAATAGTCAATTCAGGATAGATGGAAGTTTGGACGGATGGGTGGTTGAATGGATGGACGAAAGTATGTACGTATGGATGGACTGACGAATTGATAGAAGAATAGAAATTTAGTGAATATCCGTATAAGGGCAACTGTCAAACCTCCAAAAAATTAGATACTTTAACCCGACGTTTTAAATCGATTGCGAGACAGCGTCGTGATGTAGCACGACGGGAAGTGTGACAACAGAGCCTTTGAAGCTAATGTAGCCTTTTGCAACATACATGAACCCCTCATTCAGGACTCTAATGTAAAATACCTGTTTTCCACGATCGCCCTAACAAAATGAAAACAAAAAAAATGTGATGAGCTATCGATGTGGTTATTACGCGCATTCAACGGGAGATGGGAAAGGAAAACGACTTTCTGTGCCTCAAATTAAGTATATCTGCGCAACATACTAGCCTTCGTTTCGGTTTCTGGGAGTTTCTGGAGCCAAAGACTTTTTCTGCTTTAGATCGATAAACAATAAAATAGACCAAGAGGATATGAAGTACTTCATATTCTCTTGAATAGACCTTTTGTCTCTGTTTCAAAGTGGTGGAAAACGTTACATATAAAGAAGAACCTTACGCACATTTTTATTTTTGTGAAAATCAGGTTTTAAGAAATATCTTGCACCAGGCCTCGCATTGACAGATTACAAGGATGTTAGAAGGATCTCAGAAGGACTTACAATCCAATGGGTTTATACATTTGATTTAAAAAAAAGTTCAAATTATTTACTTTTGCTCCTAACTGACCAGATGGACCCATTGAACCCTGTAAAAAACAAAGCAAAACAAAAGGATCAGGAACGAAAGATTAACAGAAACAGTCGCACATGCAACCTTTGCCTGCCTCCTCTAACAAATTTATGGTTACATAAAGTAACAATTGCAAAGTTTCTTGGCGAATTAAATTAACACTTTCTAGGAGACAAAATACTTTTTTACTTATTATCTTTAAGTTAATCATTTCATTTAAGTGAATTTCCTGCTACATGTAAGTGGTTCTAGTTTATTTGAAGCTGGAAATACTAATGCATTTTGTAGCGTCGCGCGTTTAAATATGCTACTTTCCACCAAAATGAATTACTGCCGACATGTACAAGTCAAACCGTGTTCATCTCTTACAGTAACCGGTTAGCGTTTTACCACTTCGCCTTGGTCTCCAGATTTTCCAGCAAGCCCTCGTTCACCGTCAGAACCCTAAAAAACATATTGGGAAATTACTGCCATGCAGGAAATAAACAAACAAACTAACAAACAAAATCGATACACATTACTGATGCTTCGTACAAGATATTCAGCTACATACATTATGCTTCAGTTACCTGTGGACCTTCCTCTCCAACACCACCCCTAGGACCGAATTCTCCTTGCTGGCCCTGTTAAGTAAAACAACCATCAGTATGAAAAAGAAAGAGGTAGTTAGTGATGGGTTGACAGCTAGAAAAAAAAATTACAATATAGGCGCATTTATAAGAATACGTCGAGAGAATGATGCTGCCGAGCCGCCTGAATTGCCAATTAAAAAATTCAGCGAAAGAAAATATATTGTCTACATTTTTTCGGAAATAAAGGAGGAAATACAAAGCAAAGTTTGGGCAAACACGTAATGTGATGTAAAGGTACTTGTAGTAGATGCCACGTGCTGGCAAAGCGTTTGCTAATGTCACGCAAATGTTCCGTCGCCTTACTCCTTTTATCCCCATTTACAAATTGTTTGCTCAAATGTTCTATATATGTAAAAAAATATCGTTTCATACATCCTTTTAAATTACACATATCTTCGTTCACTGTAACAATCTTATGTTACGTCACCTTACGTCCGGGGCTTCCGGGTGGTCCTGGGTCTCCTCCAACTCCCCTGTCACCCTACAAATGTTAACATTATTCTAACGTAAGTGATTATTCTTCGGGCCACAGGCAATTATCCGATCGTTCAAAGTGGCATAAGATAAGAAGAAAGAGAAAAAGTAGCTGCGATCGGTGAATTAATTTCTCCCAATCAGCAATTTGACAGTGTCGTGAATGATTAAGGTATTTCACATCTTTAAAAGAACTCCCTTTATCGACGCACTTTGTTTGAATTATAAAAACATGAGAATAACAATTATACTTATGGGAATCCTAAAATAAGTGTGAATTTGTTAACAAGGACCTAGACACAACAAGACTGCCCACTGGCGTCCCTTAAAGAGAGGTATCCGCTACGTATGTATTTAGAAAAGAAATCCGAATAAATACCAACAACCGGATAATTACGGAGGGGAAAACTCTTAACAGTGATAAAGCCTGAATAAAAGTCTAATAGAAGAGTTAGCTTACAGATTTTGTGTATAAAAGTAGATTCGGCTTTACTCATTGGTAAACACAAAATATCTATAAATCAATACTGTATGATAATAACCTTTTCTCCTCTCTGTCCTTTAGATCCTTCTATTCCAGCCTCTCCGGTATCACCCTAAACATTGATTAACAATTTGAATTTTGTGTAAATTAATATAACTTTAAAAAACTTCGTAATAAGTGTATTATGTAGTTTATTATGTCATGATTATGTAATTAGTAAATAGCATGCAGTGCAATAAATTCAACAGAGATACATTTTTTCTATATATGACGCTTACAGTCTCCCCTGGAGCTCCTGTGATTCCTCTCGATCCTTCCAAACCAACACTTCCCTGAAAAAAAATTGAAAAAGAAAATGCCACGATGTGAGGAGTAGCAGAATTTGATATTTTAAATTAGAGCAAACTATGTAGAAACTTTCTGATTTCCCAATTACACTAAGTATTACCTTCACTTGTGTATTTTTATTATCAGACACTAATATTATGTAATGTAAAATGCGTCGTACCTTTTTAGAAGCATGTTTCATCAGAATTTGACTATTTTTTACCTTATTTCATTCATCGAATGAATCAATTGGAAAGTCATTGTTTAGTTTTAAATTTTGGATAACATTTACTCAATGCAAAGAATGCAAATTATGTGTCACGAACCTGATTGCATTTCCTTTTGTTTAGCTCACTTTGGCTCACGTCAGACAAAGGCTTACGAATTATTCTGAATGTAATGATACTTACGTCATCACCGCTTTGTCCATCGTTACCCTGCTCGCCTTTCGGCCCTTCAAGGCCTTGTGCTCCTTCTGATCCTCGAGGGCCTTGTTCTCCCATGCTGCCCTGGTCTCCCTGTGATTATGAAGAAAATGAACGTCGACAAAATGCTTAACCAGCAAGTCCACAATACGAGGAAGAAATAAGATGAATAGCATACGACAAAAATCAATGATAAGGTGACCAAACTCTTCAAAGGAATCTGTTGTTGCAACCACTTGTCCTAACGGAGTACGTTCAGTTTATCAGAGTTGCATTTAGCTACGGTTGTCTGATGTTAACACGTTGCAGATCGGAAAGCTGAGAGTTTGAGCCTGGATACTTCCTTATAAGTGCTTCTCTCTCTATACATGCGCGCGTGCAAATGGCAGATGTCGAATTGTTTGGGAGCCTCGCAAATGCGCGTTTGATGCATATATAAAACTGAATAATGCTCATTCTTTCTGAGATGTACCTTGGGTCCTTGATTGCCTGGTGTTCCTTCCTCGCCTGCAGCACCCGCTTCACCCTAAGAAAACAATCAAACAAATTAATTTATTAATCAATCAATCAATCAATCAATCAATCATCAATCAATCAATCAATTAATCAATCGGTCAGTCGGTCAGTCGGTCAGTCGCTAGTCGGTCAGTCGGACAGTCAGTCAGTCAGTTAGTCGATCAGTCAATTCAGTCAGTCAGTCAGTCAGTCAGTCAGTCAGTCAGTCAGTCAGTCAGTCAGTCAGTCAGTCAGTCAGTCAGTCAGTCAGTCAATGTAGGGAGATTATCAATTCAAACCTACCGGGCTTCCAGCTTGTCCCGTTGCCCCCAGCGGGCCCATCGCCCCTAGGTTCCCCTGCAAGAGAACCCATGCGCGATAAAGAGCGCAATATGCTTCGGTATGCGTCAGCAACGGTTTAAAATGTGAAATTCCAATTTATTGAAAAGGGTAATGACTTACTTCTTTTCCAGGTTCTCCGTCTTTTCCGTCATTACCGACGTCTCCGGCCTCACCCTAAAGGCGATTCACATTATGAAAGACAACTAACCATGATTACATCTTTTTATACAGCTTTTGCAATAAGAAATGATGAAGTAACAAATTTATCATAAAATACAAAATAAGCGTGTTTGAATTGGCGACGCCCAAAGTTTCAAATAAGACACGGCAACGAACCGGCCCGTTACAGTGCGACGCGCCTTACCGTGGCCACCCAATAAACTTATTTACAAGTGCGCTCTCGTAATATTATTATTTGTTGGACAAACTCGCCTCCTTGCAAAGTTGAATACGATCAAATGGATGTACATCTTATTTATCAACAAAACGCAGTGAGAACGTAAAATATTATAAGATGACACTTATGAAAAAGTTTGTTGGGTGACCACGGTAAGGCGCGTCGCACTGAAAATAAGTAACAGCATCGAGCAAACATTATAAACCCAACTTCAGTCACTTTATGTATACATGTATATCGTTTTGGCATCGGTACACTATTATCTATAGATATGATATTTAACTATCATTTGGATATTGCATCTAATGCTTGTTTCGTATGTCATATCAGGTTCATATTTGATCGTTGCTCCCTTAAACCTTTTTGAGACACAGAATATAAGTCAAATCGTCTCCAATAATACTACCTTATCCCTTACAGTAATCCTTCTACCACACCGCAAAGATCCGAGATGAAGCTAAAAAACAAATTCCCAACCGACAAAGAAAGCACGCTAGCTCATAGGCAAGCAAAAAAGAGAACACAAATTTAACACAAACAGGAAGGTCTACACCAACGTACAGCAGACACAAACCAAGAACAGAGTCCGTCTACGGAACTTTGAGATATTCCCAGAAAGGATTTGTTTCACATTTCTAAAAAGAATCACTAACCTTCGCTCCAGCATTCCCAACAGCTCCTCGTGATCCAGTTAGACCAGCGCTTCCCTATTGAACAAGAACAAACAATGTAAGTCCTACAAGTCAATAATGTGAGCAATGTTTGTTTATTTGTAGGTTACTGAACTCTTTCTCAGTCAAAGCACAATTAATTAATTTTCTCACCCGCATCCCAGGAACTCCCGCCGGCCCGGATGACCCAGCGACACCAGCTGCACCCTAAAAAACAAAAACAAACCAACTAACAATCAAACAAAAAAGAACAAGCACAGTCGGTTTTGTTATTACTTCGTGACGTCCGGCATGATTTTCTTTTCTTATTTTTGATTTGAATAATACATTACTTTCAGTTCATATTTTTCATTTATTGTTTGTTTATTTAAGTTAGCGTTGTACTCACCACATTTCCACTAGATCCTAGCACCCCAGGCGGTCCGGGTTGTCCTGGCCGACCCTAAGATTGGAAACATAATAATTGCACGTTGGAGATGCTGTGGCCTAATGGTTAATTCATTGAATCTGGTTCGAGTTCGGGTTCAAGTCCTGGCTGGGTTCATTGTGTTACCGGTTCGTCTGCAAGACACTTCACTCTTATAGTGCCTCTCACCACCCAGGTGGTAAAAATAGGAACTAGCCAATAGTTTAACAAAAAGCTAACAGTAGCAATGTTCCCATTTTTTTCATACTACAGAAACAGAAGTTAATAAAAAAGATAACAGACTGAACTCAATAGTTAGTAGATATAAACAAAGCAAGAAACAGACAAACAAATATAAATACCATAGCTCCGGTGGATCCTATATTTCCAGGATCTCCAAAGTCACCGGCTTCACCCTAGTATCCATGACAACACAGATGAAGTAAAACATAGAAACAAGTTAGTGTGACTGCTTATTACAACACAAAAATGTTCAATATTGACTGGTTTTGGAATAACAATCTGAGCTTCCATACTTTCATAGATTTTTGTACTAAAGTTGTTTTAATTTTGGAACTGGTAAACCGTGAAACGAAGTAGATGTTTTTAAAGCTAATTTAAATTGAAAGAGTAACCTGATCGTATTTAAATAAAGGATATGATGATGATGATGATGTTGATGATGATGATGATGATGATGATGATGATGATGATGATGATGATGATTACCTTTCTTCCTGGACGACCATTCGCACCAGTGACTCCTTCGCTTCCCGCTGTCCCCTAGAATAACAATTACAAATTCGAAAACAGTAAAAAGCGGTTACTGCTTTGGAACGGTGAAATGCGTATGAAAATGTTCTGCACGAAATAGCTATTTGTGAAAATTATAACATTGGTAAGCTGTACAGTGGCGTTACAGACGTTTTATTGAGCGAGAGCAAACATTCTGCTCCATTAGCTAGTCGCATAAAGAAACAA
>NC_135764.1:1839303-1861707 GCF_052425735.1 Oculina patagonica
CCCCATTATAGTCCGTCCAGTCGTGAAAATGCGACTCCCATCCAGCGGCACATCCCCATTAACCCATTTATAATAAGTGCCCCCCCAGGGATTCAAATCACTTCCAAAACGACCCAAAAAGACACAGGAACACGCAGGAATACAGCATTTGGGCCCCCTGTGTCTGAGAGTTCTATTTAACTAAGCTTAGCAGAGTCTGTTTTCATAATACCACTCTTTTTTAGCTATAATTCTTAACAAGTTATGTATCAGTCAATTCCAAAACCGCCCATGCCCCCCCGGGCAAACCCCCGGGCATTTGACTTTTTCAAAAAATTGTGGTGAAATACCCCGCTATGTTGGCAGTTTAGGCGGTCAAATGCCCCACCAGTTAGGGCTTCACAGAGCGTCACATTCCCTACACTTTTCGGATTTTAAGACAAAATGATTAACTACAACAAAACGACGAAAACGTCGATGTTTACTTTCGCTCCGTGTAGCTTGAAATCGGTCTTTCTAGCTCTGCGAAGGATTTCCTGAAAATACCTTATTGATACTGAGAAGAAAATTGTCTTCTGACAACAAATCCACAGTTAAATGTTTTTCTATGAAGGCAAAAAGGATACCGTAACAAAAACAGAGGTGGGATCGCGGAATAGCACGAGTACCGTGAACATTCGTAGTTGCAGTGAATGAACGGATGATGAAATGCTTTAGCATGTGACCGCTGACTCTTGTTTCTTCGATGGTCAAATGCCCCACCGGGTGGGCGAAGTTTTGCGTCAAATTCCCGGCCGGCTATACGGAGCTAACCTCGAGTCAAATGCACGGAGTATGCCGGGTGGAGGGGGGATGGGCGGTTTTGGAATTGACTGACACATTAACGTTCGAATTAATTTTGAAGTAGTTCAAAGGGCGAATTCAAAACAAACTATCGTGCTGTTTCGGGGGATACAGCATTCGTCCGGTAGGTTATTTTCAGTGTATTTTGTAAGGAGTCGATAAGAATCAATATCAATCAATCAATAAAATGTATTTACCCTCGGAGCTGAAGGGAGCTGACTAGGCCCTAAACAAAACATATGCTAATATGTCGATAAGCAATAGATAACGTTAGTATAAAGAATGCTGAGTATGGCAAAATAATACTACGGACTAGGTATATATGTATAGCTTAATTTCCTCAGCGGCACAGCCATAATGGTGTCAATTGTAAGCTGTTTGTATCCAATCATAATTTAGATGTGTAATGTCACTTTATTATTGTCGCCTTTATTGTCGCCGTTATTGTTATGTTGTAGGGACCTCCAGGCAAGAAAGGACTTCAAGGACCGGCCGGACGACCAGGACCACCTGGCCCGCCCGCTGTTGGACGCGGTGCAATAACTGCTGTAAGTATTCCTCGAAGTCCTCGATATTCCAGTAGCCGCCAAGGAGCAAATTTGTTAGAATTCATCAAAAACGATAATGGAAACGAATAAACATGAATGAGTAGAAACTCGGCCGTGTTCTGTTGGAAATTTAAGAATCTGACTGGTTCTGGCATTGTCTTCTATTTCCGATTGCGCCGCTTTGCTCTCTCAAAGGTCGATGTTTGTTTATTTTTAAAATTGTAGGTTTTGGACTGCAACCCATAAGAGTTTCTGTTTAAACATTTGGAATACCCGCCCTCATTTCCTGTGAGCGATAGATTTTTTTTTTTTTGCAATTAAAAGCTTTATTGGTGTTAGAGCTTACAGTGCAAGCAAAACGTAGAGATCAGAGTAGTATTGAAAAGAAGATAACGTTTCTTTAGTTTTGCTGGACCACCAGTTTTCAAATAAATTCCAAAAAGATAAAGTTGAAGAGCAGTGTAAGAACATGTGATCTAAAGAATGTCTGTCAGTGAGACATTGAGGGCATAAATCACTATCCGATAATTTGGCTTTAAAAAGGCTAACTTTTGTTGGAAGGATATTATGAATAAGCTTATATTGAAACATTGATATCTTTATGTCATTTTTTATCTGGAAGGGTAATTCATAAAAACTTTGCTCGGTTGAAACCGTACCTTAAAATTTTGCTTTCAGCGGTTGGGGGTAAAAATACGTTTTTTAACATAGCGAAGTAGACGTTTTTGGTAGTAATTATGTTTGTTTTATGATTTCCATTTTCTGCCACGAGCGATAGATACCTTGGCTGCGCCTCGTTGACTATTTGCTCCTAGAAAACTCGGGCCCGAATAGAAAATTGTGACCGGCCTGATCAACATACATAACACCACAAAATGGTTGAAAAGGAGTTCAAGATGACCGCTAAATTGTAAAACTGCCTACCACAACGGACAATACATGCCACTCTAAGAATCATGGCGTTATTTTTTTGTTATTTTGGTAGACGCTAGTGGGGCTTAAAGGACCATATATGGCGCCGAATATCATCTCGGAAAGATCTGAACTTATAGCTGCACCGGTAAGTCACCTTTCTTGCTACTCATTACGAAGATTGTGTTTCTTAGTGTAGAGGACGCGGCGTGGTGGTTACACCGTACTTTTCTCACTTTATATTACTTCTGTAAGTAGTATTGATAATTGTAATGCGCAAGATAGGCACTATTTATATGAGCACTTTATATCTCACACATTATTATTTCTCTTATTAGATTGGAGAGCAAGGACGTAATGGTCGAAAAGGAGTAATTGTAAGACTGATAAAATATAACTAAAAATTTAAACCTATTGACAAAAACAACTTTCTTTGTGAAAACGTTTTTTTTTTTTCAAAATTAATTTTCTTTGACCACTGGTTTGCCCGTGTGAACAAATTTTCTTGCATGACAAGTTTCCTTGCCCATGGGCCGAGTATGTTTTTGCATTATCATTACTATTATTTTTATTTTGAACAGTGGAGCAGCCAATTAAGGGCCTGTTTACATGGAGGGAGGGTGCCCCGGCTAACCGAGTCACCCAGCTAGAAGGGATAAAACCTATCCCGCCTTTACATGTAGAATTCACAACCCTTCTACCCGAGATGAGACAGCGTCATTGAAGCGTGTCACGGCGTGGGAAAACAATGTAGCTCCAAATGATTGAAGAAAAATATGACTTTTTACTGAATAATCAAGGCTTTTCGTCTTCAAACCTAATTTAATTTGATGTGCAAGTTCTCAGAAATTTACTACGTTCATTTTTGGCGAAATTCCATCGAAATTGAACCGTATTTGGCCGCCAAATCGTATGAAAAGTTGGCTCGTCCAGGGTAGCTCGTTTAGCCGGGTAACTCGGTTAGCCGGGGCACCCGCCTTCCATGTAAACAGGCCCTAACACAGGGTCCAGGACAGAGCAGAACGAAAGCACACGCGAACGCAGGGTCTGGAGTCCAATTTTCCTGGCAAAGTTTTGACACGAGCAAATTCCGCATTTGACTGATTATTCCACCAAACACGAGCAAAAATAATAGCAAATTGTCTTATGAAAACAAGGGAAAAATTAACAAAAGTTAACGACTGAGAAAGTTTGCTCGTGTACATGGGTGTTCATTAACATGTATCAGTGATTGAGTCCCTATGTTCATCCAGACAAAGTAATAAATTGTTTACAAAATGACTAAATAAGGTACTAATCATCTAATCATCCTGAAAGTCCGAGATTAGAAAGTACTCCTTGTTTATTTTCTAGGGTTCTATTGGTATCCCCGGGATTGTTGGATTGGAAGGAAATCCTGGAATACCGGTGAGTTGAATTAAGTACATTCTCCTAGATTACCAATTATTTGACTTATTTTAACGCCTGAAATAGCTACCAGACTAAAGTGATTTTCTGTGTCAGAACAATTCAGAATTGCTTTGCTTGTGCTTTTTGCGCTCTGCGATAAGTTTGTTTTTTATGTTTATTTAAGAGAAAGCACTAGTAATTATCTAGCTTAAAGCGATATTTTTTAGCGAAACGAGGGCAGAATTTGAAAAAAATATACGTGCCTTTTTTTTTTAAATTGGCATCAAAGCGTTGTGCATGCGTTAATTAGTGTAGTAATTTTGAAGAAAACGAGCCTATTGTTTCAAAAATTCTATTAATGTAAACATTTCTGTTTACCTTTGAACTTTTGCTAGAAGTCATGCTCTTGAAAGTGTCCCTTATATCACTGTCTTCAACGAAATTCCTCAGTTGCCCGATGTCGATTTCTTTTTAGGGAAATGTTGGCCCGTTGGGTCCAAGGGGCGAAGTTGGATTGCCTGGTGATGATGTAAGTAGCCTGCACTAATCGATCTCTGGTCTCATATGTTTGATTCAAAATTAGCAAAGGGAAAAGGGAAAGGTTTTAGGGGATAAGTGGTATCTTGAAGACCATATATAATAATTTTTGGCCAACTTGTTTGTACTTGACAGGGAGAGCCTGGTCCAAAGGGAAATCAAGGACCTCCGGGCTACGCTGGAAATAAGGTAAGCCACATCTCCGTAACGTAACTGATAAGTCAATTGCCTTTTATCCCGCTAAGTAATTATGTTAAGATCACTATTATAATAATCGCAATGGTAAATTTGCACTCTTCAAATATTATCTAAGCATAAGCTTAACAGTTTTGACACTTTATGTAGGGACCTATGGGCGATGCTGGCACTCCAGGACTGCAGGGAAGAAGAGGTCCACAAGGCCGTGACGGAAGGACTGGACTCGGAGGAGAACGAGGCGGAGATGGTGACCTGGTAAGCCTTCCTGATAAGTGACTGCGCATGCTCATCTGGCCACCAAAACCTGTCAGCATAAACCAAACTATAAAGTTATAAACGGAATGGCTGTAATGCGGGTTTATAACGAGGTTTCTTTGTTTTTATATATGATATCAGTAATGATGACATAATTCATTATCATATTATTACTTTTTATATTATTACTTTTTAATGCGTTTGGTAGGGAGAGCAAGGTGTAGCTGGAAACCCAGGGACAGATGGAGCCATGGTAAGACTGACAGTCCTTAAAAGCCGCTTGCCATAAGCACCACCTATACCTATGTAGTATAGAAAAATTTCAAATTTAAACTTTGTCATAAAGGTCTTTACTTGCTTGTTTTTATACTTTGATTTTTGTGTACATGTGAACTTTCAAACATAGTGTGGAAAGCCTACACATTGCGATTCAGCACCTCTTTCGACTGAGGGACAATTTCCGTGTTACCTCGTGTTAGCGTTTCAGTCGAAAATCGTTTTCGATGGTGTTCCGAGATATCAGCCGACTTTTGCTAGGTCGTTTCGATGCATCGACAGTGGAAAGTAGTAAATGTTTATGGAAGAAAGGTTAGTTTTTTTGCGGAAAACTGTAAAACTCGACTTCTATATACAGTCAACTCTCGTTATAGCGGACACGTTCGGGGCGTCGTTTAGTGTCCGTTTTAGCGAGAGTCCGTAATAGCGGGAGTAATTTCCGGTCAAACCTCTTTCGCCGGGGATCTGGGTTTTGTCCGAATAGCGAGTGTCCTCAATAACGGGGTGTCCGCAAGGCGAGAGTTGACTGTATGCCATAAAGTGAGGTGCACACAATGTTTTTCTGCTTAGTATTCCTGTTTACGATAATCTAGGGCCAGCAAGGGAAAACTGGAGCCACTGGCGCTATTGGTCATTCGGGACCCCAGGTGAGAATTATTCTAATACTCATGATCATGTACAAAGTTGAGTATCGGATCTTGTACCAAGAGAAGCAGAAATATTCTATAAGATTGCTTTTTGCAATTTGCGTAATTTGGACACCGTTTGAAATAAAAATTATCGCAAGTATAAGTTAGATATGCAAATGACTTACACGAAAGAATATATGTACTTTCGCGACGTTGACACAAACGCCTAGGTTTAACATCCTGCCATTAAAGGAGTGGGTTGTTTATCGCTATGTGTTTTTCTATAATCTAGGGTTTGCAAGGTCGACAAGGCTCTCCAGGATATATTGGTTTGCGGGTAAGGTTGGTTCTTTTAATCTGCAGCGAACTGATTGATCGTGCCATCCAAGCCGGCTAGAATTGTTAATTTTAATTCTCCAGAAGGTACAATAGCGAAGCGCGCGAATGACATCACAACAGACAAGACTCAGAAAAACAAACCGAAATGGCGAACGATTTTCCTAAAACACTTTCTAAAACAGCCTGTGTTCTTAAAACACTTTCATCAATCGAAAACTTCGCCTAGATTCCCTCTCCTTCTTTCAGAACACGCTGATGTTTTTTGAGCCTCATGGGGGTTATATTCAGTTACATTCTGTTTCTAGACCTCGCACACCTCGTTATTGTTACTTGTCGAAGAAGAGAGTGTCCGTGTAGAAGCAGCGATTCGTCTATACAGATCTATATGAAAATTTGTCCGTCCGGGCTAAGCAGACTGTTTGCAATGAAGACTATATGTATCTGCATTTACGAGTTAATGACTACATGTTGCTTGATGTACAGGGTATGTCCGGCCAATCAGGATCTCCAGGGGAACCCGGTACCGTAGGACCTAAAGGTTCTCAAGGCGGACCAGGGTCTCCAGGTTTGGATGGCTATTCAGGTATGACCGGGGAACCCGGGCCTCAAGGGAACCCCGGGAGTAACGGCCAAGAGGGAGAACAAGGAAGTTCCGGTGCTACAGGATCAAAAGGAGCAACAGTAAGAATAGAAGAAAATTTAACAAAAAAACTTTTGGTTGTACAGTCTAACTTTCCTGTGCGACCGTCTCTCGTAAGCGACCATATCTTTGTCGTAAGCAACCAGTTAAACGGGGCCGTAGCTAGCAAGAGGCAAGACGAGGCACTTGCCTCGTCTAGATCTTAACCCACAAGTTAAAAAGAAAAATAACTTTAGTTGGTAAAAGTCTGGCTACGACCCTGTTAAACCACAAGGGATCTGCATTGTCGAACAATGCAGAAATGCATCCTAAGCACCAAAACATTATTCAAGAACATATCGAGTACATAATTAGAAGAGATTACAGTGCGTTAAATCCAAGTGTCTAGTTGCCATATTATCGTGCATATGGCTATAATCGACATTACTTTCGCGTGTATTGACTTTAATTTTAAACGTGGATTCTGTTTTGTTCTCAAGGGTGACTCAGGAGCACAGGGAGAACAAGGACTGCAAGGAAGCATGGGAGAACAGGTTAAACAAGAAACGATTGTGTGCTTAAGCCTGGTTTTCACTAGCGACGCAAGCACAAGCGCAAGGAACTGAACAGGTCTTATTTCTCCGTAAAAACGGCTTCGACTCAAGCAAAAGCACAAGCGCATTGCATTTTGATACTTGTGCTTGCGGTAAGCACAAGGATTAAAATTTGTCCTTTTTGCGTGATTGCGCGTGTACTTGTGTCGCTAGTGAAAACCAGGCTTTATGGATTAAAAAGTTGCATTACTTGTGCATTTTGCAGAAATATCAATGAAAATTAGACCTTTATGACTGCAGTGGTCTAACCCTAAAATTACGCTTTCTTGTTTTTTTTTTATTCGATAAAGGACTATGTTTGTTAATCATGTAAAATTATTTCTTTTACAAAATAATGTAGGAAAAATTAACAAGCTTAAGAAATTTGCAGTTTAGGCGGTAGCGATATCGATAAAATAGACGGCTTGTGACAAGACCTAAAGGATTTTAATTCATGTAAGTATAACAGCTGCTTCGGATATATCTTTTAAAACCCGCCATTGTGATTTTAATTATCATTTACTTTCTAGGGTGGGCCTGGTGATGTCGGACTGACAGGACGTTCAGGAAGCCTTGTAAGCCAAACAAATGATCCCACTGTAATATTTAATAAGAAAACAGCTTTCTGTTCTTTATTTTCAAAGAATACTTTGCAATAACAATATGGTTATCTTTCGTACAGGGCTCCGCTGGAGCAACAGGTCGAGTAGGATTAAAGGGAGACAAAGGAAGTCAGGTGTATATACGTATTAGAATGATTTTTTTACGTTAACTTTTTATTAGCATCCCTTACCTGGTTCTTTCGCCAGAGTGTATGTGGATGAGAAGCAAATATTCTTCAAAGTGGATAGCAGTACAGGAGTAATATATGTTGCTAAATGTAATTATAAAAATATGATGGTGAGTTTGATTTTAATAGGGCGAAACTGGTCTTCCAGGAAGCCGAGGTCCCCCTGGTCCTGCTGGAAAGAAAGTGAGTGGGTGCTGCCTAAATGTTACATTTTTTCGCAGATTCCTTCAGTATCTTTTTTAGCTTTTCTTAACTATTAAATTAGCTGATTTTTGGATTATCAAAGACGAGTTAAGGTGCAGTAACGAGACGAGACGAGGATATACCTCAATTTTAGGTTTACTGGTTTTTTTGGATTTGTTGAAAAAAGCTCAACTTCTATGCCTAATTTTGATTTTTGTTTTGTTTTAATTTGTTTGTTTTTTCCTTAAGGGTGGTCCTGGAGGAAGTGGTTCTCCAGGTATTTCAGGAGACACAGGATCAAGGGTGAGAATGATCTCATGGATTCTTGTATTTATGTTTACATTTTAGCTGTTGATGTTGCAGTTATCATACGTACCGTTTTTTGAGTAAAAACTAAACTTATGATTCTGTCCAAAGAAGAATTGCAGATATTTTCTCAAATAACTATCTGCCATTTCAGTTGTCCTCTAAAGAATTCGAAAATAACAAATTTTACTTTTGTCTTACTAAACATGTTCAAGTATGTTTAGCAATTTCAAAAGAAGACAAAATGGCTTCACTTCGATATGCCAATACTTTGTACATTTATACTTAGGGAGCAGCAGGATCCCAAGGTTCGACTGGACGAAATGGTATAACTGGAATACAGGTAACGCAGTATTTTTTTTTTTTTTTCATAAGTAACCTTGCCTACCGTCTGGTGATTATGTTACTCCCGCAGGTATTAACTGTGTTCAAAATTGGACGCAGCTTTTGTATGAATGTCATTTGAAACAATACCCTTTCTCTTTTGTTATGTTCTGTTTTTATTTTAGGGAATTGTCGGAAATCGAGGACCAAGAGGCGTTCGAGGTCGGGATGGCATGCGGGTAAGAGAAACATTGTAAGAAAAATTTTTGGAGCAACAATGCAAGTGGAATCAAGAATATAGTATATTATATTATTCCCTTGAAAGGTTATCTCTGTTCAGCACTTATGGTCTGTTAAAATAGGCTGTCCAGTTGGCAGTAATTTCTTCCAAAAAATCAATTGCATGCATCGTAGACTCATTTGATATATGGCACCACGCGTGTCATTTTTCTTGAGCCAACTTTATAGTTAAAAAAACATGGATTTATGGATTTATGCATTTTTTTAGGGCACGCAAGGCTTCCCTGGCGTTCAAGGGCAACAAGGAGAACGGGTAAAATACCTTTGCTGTCTTAATTCTTTATAGTTGTTCTCATTTCCCAGCTATGTACAATAGGCAGATACCAAAATTTATACAGGGTAATTGTTCGAAACAAGCCAAACTACCGACAGATGAGAAAAGACAAAACAACTAGAAACACAAGTTTAAGGTCGCGGGGGACATCTTAGGCTCATCATTATGCATTTATTTTAAGCGTATGCACGAAGTGCGACGACTGACGTCGACAACTTTACGAGATATTCATGACTGGATAAAAATATAGGTGCGTGCGCGTAAATTTTTTTAAAAAAAATAAATTCCTGTTTCTTTGATATTTTGACCAATTTAAAACAACACTTGGCGTTATACGTTTATATAGATTGCAGGAAGTCTATGAGCTAATTTTTATTCAAATTTGAATGTTTCTGCAACTCAGAGTAATCACAATAATATTCGGCATAAACAATCGTGTCCTTCATTAAAACGCATTGTTCTCACAATAAAAGCGTGGAATATAATTACCAAAATTACATCTCTCCTTTGGAAACTGATCGTGTTTTGGTCGGGACACCTTCGAAAATCTCAAAGTTTGGACTTTTCCGACAATTTTGTGGCAGAGAATACAGCGCGGATACAGACCTTCATGTCTTGCCACTGCAGATAGGTAAACTTTGGATATTGTAGTGTGTCATAACAGAGGCGGAATTTTAAAAGAGCGCTTTTAGAAAGAGGCAGAAGGCATTAAATTAAAATTTGCGCATTTAAACTGCCATAACTTGCTGGCAAATTTTAAATTAAAAAATCCGCTTCTGTTATGACACTCTAGAGATATTGACTGATTAGTTTTTGACAAGATCACAGTGTGCTGTCTCCTACTCGTTCCGCAAACTCTGCCACAAAATCATGTTCTTCCCAATTTGGCACTTACGTGGCTATTACATCGCCGTTAAGTACAATCTACCAAATAAAAGATGGCATACACAATCCTTTATCATTTCTTTATTTCTCTGTAAAATTTGAGCTTGATCGCACCCATAACGGCCGAGAAATAAGCGTTTTAAAAGATGCAGGTCAAGCAAAATTTCGCTTCATGAATTTATTCATGCTGTAGGTATCCCCCGCGACCTTAAGTGTGATAGATTTAGATCAGTAACACGTTTAAGAATTCAGAACGTATTCACACTGATGCAAAGAAAGGGAAAATGTAGATTGTATTTAGCAACTTTGCTCTGATAACAATTCCAACAAAAACGCCGAGGAAAAACTCTTCAAAAAACATTCCTTTTGACATGTGTTGTACGTGGTAATCTAAATCAATTTGGTACCCCTGATAAAGCTTAAGAACCACGTTGTTTCAGAATACTAAGACAACTGCTAACTCTCACGTCTAAATAAACCCATGGACAATTCTTCCTTTGGCCAAGTATTTTTTTTTTTTTTTCATTTTACTGATTGTTGTTTCGTTTCCAGTGTACTTTTCATATAAACTGATCTCTAAATTAGCAATGCTCTTGATGCCAACATCGTTATCATCGTCGTCTTCGTTGTAGTTGTTTACTTAATCTACCTAATGGCCATGATTGTGAGCGTTATGCAGTCGTTATTTTTTCGCAGGGAAGGAGAGGCCAGGCAGGCCGGCAAGGATTAGCGGGAACTCCTGGTGCAGCTGTAAGTATAACTTTCATTGCTTGTCTTAAGGAAAAAAACAAAGAAACATGTTTCCAGAAACATGCTGGAAAAATGTTTCCATAATTGTTTCATCGTTTTGCCATGCTTTCATTCCGCGCGGAAACACGAAATGTTTCTGCCGTGTAGCAGAAGCAAATTTTGCTTCTTGGAAACAAAATTGACGCTGGAACCGGCAATGATTTCCGTGTGGCAAAAACGTTTCCTCGTTTTGCCAGGCCTTTATACATGTATGACAAAATCAGAGACAATGCATACATCTGTTTACAAACGTACAACTCCTTATACGACATAAAACAATTTGAACACCATTTGGATCTCGGTCTGCCACTTTTACAGGCCAGTTTTTCAGCTTTGACATTTTCATGATGCAGTCAGAAGGATTGGTTTGAAGTGCTAGTTTCTACCGTCTTTTGTTTGTTAAGAAAACACTGAGTTGCTAAAGTAACTCAGGTCTCGCATTTTATGTCGATCAATAGTTAAAGCTATGCATGTGTTGGTAAATTTGGTTTTTGACGTGGGGGACGGTTATTTCCATCCTTCGCTATCAAGATAAACAACATTATATCTAAAACTCAAAGTTTTCTCCTTTTTCCATAGGGAATGCCAGGAGATCCTGGCTTTGCGGGTAACCCTGGACAGCAGGTAATTATAGCTTAGACGCATGTTTAACGATCGTAGCTAGACAACACATTTTAACTTCAAAAATCGCTTCAGTGGGAGGTTACGTTAGCACTACAGTACTAGCTCGACACAACAGGCAGCTGCTAGCAATAGCTAGCAATCAAGTTTATTCTAAATTTTATTCATATTCGCTCTAACATAGGGGAGTAAGAGACATTATTTCGTTTCATGTGGGAATTACATTGGTGAAAAGTGCTTTATAAAGGTCATAAAGGGGTTGAAAGCACCCATAGGTAAACTAACATCTAAAGAATTTGCACCGCCAAAGTAAATGCTAAAGTTCAAGGTACTGTTATCATACCACATGACTCATACTTATAATACAGTAGCAACAACTTACTTGTTTGTATTCAGGGCGCGAGAGGGACTACTGGATCTATTGGTGCGCGAGGAGCAAAAGGAACGCAGGTAATCGAAGGGCCTTGTTTTGTATTTGAGTGTGGAACATTCCGAGAGGACATCTGCTTATTTTATATCACGAGCGCCGGCGCCACATTTCTTTTTTTTTTTTTTTTTTTTTTTTCATTTTTGAGTCTAATGCTTGCGTGCGCTTTGCGCATGCGCATTAGACTCTTTGTTATATGAAAAAAGCTGTTAGCAATCCCAAGGGAATGGTTCGGGATCGATAATCGTTCGCTGTAATGTAGAAAACAATGATCAGCTGCAAGAACGGACTTCGTACGGACACGCACGATTAGTTTCAATTAAAAACAGCCAATCAGCGACACGTGTTCCCACGCATAATTAAAAGTTCTTTCTCAAGTCACGATTATTCAACACTTGAACAGGACGTAATAATTTTCCAGTTAAGACATTTGTAAGCTTTTTGTGAAAATAAATCTTCGTTTTCAGTTCAGTTAAGCACTTGTGTTTTCGTCTTGCTTAAAAAGCAAGACGTCTTTGAGAAAAAATATTTCGACGGCGACTCGCGTTTATTTACACAATGCGACCAAATATTTATTTTGTTTTAAAAAATAGAAAACTTTACCTCGTATTTTGTATTTAAGTCATTCGAATTTTGACCAATTTTTTCTTTACAGTGCAAACAAAAACCTTCAAAAATAAAAGATGTACATGGATAAATGTAAATCAAGTTACGCGACTAAATCAAAATGCGTTTGTTTGGCCGCTTTGCAGTATTACACTGTCCCGGCCTTTGCCATACACTGAAATCGAATTTCATGCTTTTACGACTCTCAGAGATCTTAAGTTCTTCTTACAGCTAGAAAAATCATAAAATGGTTACATTGATATGGTAGTGATGATTCGCGAAATTTGTACATCATGATAAACAGTCTTCGCTCCTGTGTATGGTAGCTCGATAATAATTGCCTAGTTTCCAGCGTTCAAAAGGTCATCATTATATTGACGTGAGCATTTACACCCGTTTTTAGAAAAATCTGTCACTAAGTGCTTACAGTACAATGGAGTAACAGTCACTATTTCAAGTGCTTTTATTGCAAAATCTGTTTCAAGAGTCATCATCAAAATGGTGAAAAATCTGAAAGAAAACGATGTGAAGTTCTTCAACCCTTGTTGTAATGAACATGCTTTTTGTAAATCGTCACGCAATCTTGTCCAAATGTTTAATCGTTTCTGCTTTTACGGACAATACGGAAGAAGTAACATCAACTCCTGTTCATACTTTAAATTTTGTGAAGCATATAACATTTATGACTGTTTCGTTTTCATCCATAATCATCCACGATGCCCCTAGCTTGCTATAAGCATTTTAAATTAAACTCCCGAACACAAACCTCTAACCAATTTTAACCGGCTTACGAAAACCGCGCAATCTGTATCACTATGCCATACGGCATTAGACTCATGTCACCCTTGGTGACCTATTTTTGTTTGTTTGTTGTTGTTTTTTTGTTTGTTTTTTTCATTTCTTACTTTTAGGGCGAAGAGGGCATTCAAGGATTCCGCGGAGAAATGGGACTTTCTGGAGAAAAGGTGTGAAGAAAAAATTTTAATGTCGTAGGCATATTTAAATGCTACCTGTAACAGAGCAAACTAATTTATAACACTATTCACAGCTCTCTAATTTGCCGCTTTTATCTTCGATCGTCGAATGCAGAAACAAGAATGGCGAGGGAATAGCTTTAGCCATGGCTAAGTATTTAAACGAACACTGCATTTGTATGTTATAGGGCGAGCAAGGACGACCTGGTAATGTAGGCCCGCGAGGGACGATGGGTACCGAGGTTTGTTACTTATTGGCCATTTTTTGTCAAATCGTTGTTGGATAATTACCTTTGTCTTATGATATCCCTTACAGACCTAACTGTTTATTTTGCATTTTGCTTTTTATCTTAAGGGTGATGCAGGCTCCAGAGGTCTGAGTGGATCAACAGGAGGCGAGGGTGATCCGGTTAGTTCCCATGGCATTTGAAATGGAATATATCTTCGTACTTTATTCTTTTTTAACTATGAACGGTCCCTCTTTTGTTTTCGCTTTTTTTGCCGTCGCGTTCCATCGTGGGGCCGCCTGCTTGGTTAATTTAGCGAGAGAAATCTGGAGAAGGGACAAACCTTCTCTGGGTATAATCCAAGATGGCGGCCCTACCATCGAACGTGAGGTCTTAATGACTTGAGCGCAAAGAAAGAGGGACTGTTCCGTCAACTGTTAAGCTTAGCATTTGATGTACATCGATTATTACAGTAATATATTGCTTTATTCGCTAGACACGTTGATTGGCTTAATCTTTAGTCTTTTATCACCTTCTATTTTGATAGGGTGTCAAGGGATCTCAAGGAAATACTGGATCTGCAGGCTCATCAGGATCAACAGTTGGTTTCATTTCACTGCCTCGCATGAAACATATCAATTTATTATAATCAGAAATGCATGTCAAACTTATTCTAGTTTGTTTTTTTGTTACAAATATGCTGTAAAGGGGGAAACATAATGGGACGCTAAAAACTATAAATAGAAGTATCGATTTGTTAATTGAAATATCGATTTGCTATGTGAGTGTGTTTGAATGAGTGACACAATTTTTCTTATAACCCAAGGCCTAATGCGTACACGTCAAAGGAATATACATGTAAGTTTACTAAGAATACTTAGGTATAAACATAGATATAAAACTTTGTTCACTCTATAATTTTAGGGTGCAAAGGGAAATGCTGGAACAAATGGCTCACCCGGCCGAAGGGTAAGATTGTAACTATACGTCTTTCTATTGGTTAAGCCCTTTTTAAATTTCTTTTATTAAACGCTTACCGGGTTTGAGTCATTGATAAGCAAAAGTTTCAGTTTCATTCTTAAGAATGAAACAAAATGTTTAATTAGTAAATAGGTGATTATTTTTCTTATCTTTTTTCCCCTGTAACTAAGTGTAAGGAAGTATTTAATTTTTCCATGTAATAGTAGCGTTAGTGCAAGTACATATATGTAAATGAGTGTGTAAATATAGTAATTATGTGTAAGTAAAGTAAATATGTTGAACTGTAAGCAAGGAAGAGTATGTAACAGTAAGTGTACGTGTATGTAATAGCATTCAATAAAAAAATAAAAATAAAAATAAAATAAAATATAAAAATAAAAAAAGTTTCAGTTTCGAAATTCATTGCTACTTGAAAATCCAAGGAAGGTGTTGGTACTAATTGAAAATCTAAAAAATATTGGCCTGGCGTTGCTAAAACGTACTGTACAAGTCATGAAATTTGTTAAAAAGTGGTGTGGCTATGGATGGGCGAGAAGAAAGTGGCCTAAAACTTGAAAAGTCGGACCGACGTTTTCAAGTTGAAGGCGTTACTTTGAAGAAAATCATATAAAACCATTGGTTAGGGTTTATTCACATCTTAGAGAATAAAGAATGAACTTTTGCCTCTCTGTTTTTTAAGGTTATTTTGTTGATCAGTGAGTTTATCACACAAAAAATCTTAGAAGACTTTTCGTGACACTGTCTCTTTTACTATCTTTACATCTACTAGTGGATAGTGTATCAATTTTTCCCTAATATTGAGACATGAATCTCAAGTTCTAGCTAGCGGTTTTGATGGAGTTACTTTTTGTCACAACGTTATTTCTTTTCAGGGAAAGCCAGGTAATCATGGATTACAAGGAATTTCTGGAGATCAGGTGGGTGAAGTTTAAATTTACATTTCATGAACAAGAAGAAACTGAAAATGAAAGATAACTTAACCTGCCATGTTTTCTGTATAGGGGGTAGATGGACGTATTGGCGAGCGAGGAGACGAAGGAAATCGTGGTGCACCAGTAAGTAGTAATCATTCCAAATTGACATTATACGTATTACAACATATGTCTTAAAACATTAACCTGAGGTTATAGACCACAATTCTGCCACACGGCTCAAAGTGGCCACCTATAACGTCAATACCGCAATACGTATGGTTTACTTCTTACGTGATCAATCATTTACCACTTTCTTAACATTTATTGTTATTTCAGGGATCACAAGGACCTATCGGCGAGGCTGGAGATGGCGGAAATCAAGGGCAGACAGTAAGACAGCGGAAACTGTTCAAATACCTTATTATAGGAATATAACGAAGCATTTTAACAACGCGAACAAAATTCACGCGTAATAAAATTAACGCGAATTTAGGAAAAGTTCTGGTCAACTGCTTATGGTAAAAAAGTTAACATACATAAAATTAACGCGAATTTTTGAAATTCGCGTTAATAACATGTATCGTTAATTTCCTATAATAAGGTAAGTTGAATTTTACACGCATGCACATAACTGAACTAGTCGCTAACGCAAGCACTTTATATTATATCCATGTGTTTTGTTTTTTCTTCAGTTTCCTTTTTACTTACTGATTTTCCCTTCTTTTCTTTCTTTCCTTTAATATAACAGGGACCTGCAGGACCGATTGGAGAAACTGGACTATCCGGAATAAAAGGAGAAGGAGTAAGAAACTCAGAACTTGTTTAACTTTGTGTGCTAATCACTTATTTGTATCAGCCTTATATCTTATACTCTCTGTGCATAATTAACACTCACTTTAGTCTATACCGTCCCAGATAAATTTTAAGTTCTACCTGACATTCCCTTTAGTTTTTTGTCCATCAAACTAATGCTATTGCTAACGAGTAAAAAATTACGTTCCTTCAAAGAAAAAGTGTGGTTTAAGGTATACACTTTTTTATTGTTTAGGGCGAAGCAGGGCCAGGTGGTCGTCGCGGTAGTAATGGCGATGATGGTGGTGCGGTAAGTATGAGCCTTATGGTGGATTTCCACTGACGGCGCGTAATCTTTTACGTGCGTTTACGTGCGTAAAGTTATGTATGAACGAGTTACGTAAACGTATTCGCAAGTCGTTCATACCTTGTCCCTCGTTTTTTTGTTTTTCACGCACGAAAACGCACGTAAAAAATTACGCGTCAGTGGAAATCCACCTTAGGGGGTACAAAAAATCATTACAAGCGTAAGAGACCATTGATCTTTTTACTGTAACCACAGAATGCAGTTCAATCATTCATGCCATTATGCTTTAGAATTGAACCACAATTTATTGTTCACGAGACATAGCTATTAACGTAAAGCTTTAGTTTCTCGATTGCGGGAAGATAGAAACTAAAGAAAATAACTGTAGTTTGTTTAACTTGTTTTGGACAATGTTATTTCTAAAGGGTGCTAATGGCAATCCAGGAGAACAGGGAATGGCAGGAGAAATGGGCGTGAAGGTTAGTGTTGAGCCTGAAAATGACCTAACGGTACGGATTCTGATGGTATTTATTGAAACGCTGCAAACACGTAATTAATATTATTACATTCTGTTGAATTTCTGCTCTCAGTTCTCCCATCGGGTAGGATGAGAGAACTCCCAGAATTCCCAGATCACTTTCGGCGCCTCAATTCTCAGTTTCTTTGTTAAGTTTGCTTTCTTTGAGTATTATCATTTTATTAAATTAAAGGGTGTGTCTGGAGACAGAGGAAGTAGTGGACAGCCCGGTACCAACGGCGACTTGGTAAGAATTTTAATTTCGCACGACACAAATTAAAAAAATGTATATGCTTAATAATAATTACCAGTACAACCCCGACATAACGAATAGCCTTGTGATGTAACAGAAATGCATGTCTGATTCCAAACGTTTACGTTATAGTTACTAATATCAGGGACTGCTATGGGTGTTTATTGTATTACAACATAAACTGCCTAAATATTTTACTTTAAGGATAACACGTAGCTTTCGTTACGATATATGTCATTTGTTGTATACTCCAGGGTCCTCGCGGCGATCCAGGTTTAAGTGGACAAGCAGGTTATTTGGGTGGTATGGTAAGTGCAGCTCTGTATAGCATGTGGTGCTTATTTTTTGACCAAAATCCCGCATTTGCGGTTGCAAATCAAATGGAGCGAATCTTTACTTTATGGGATTCATGTTGGTTGGAAATAGCGGACTACGTTTTTTGCGTCCCGATTGGTATAAACTGTCGAAAAACTCGGTATCATTTGTTCATTTTCACCCCATTTACAGTCTTTTATCAAGGAAAAACAACAATTGAATAGCGAGTTATAAATGTTAAATAAAAAAAAGTGATATAAAATCACGACGTTTCGACCTCTCCGAGGTCATTTTCAAGTGCGAATAAAAATATAAAATTAGCATAAATATATTAAAATAGTAAAATAGGCAAAATTGTCACGAACGCTGAAAAGCGATAAAATATGTAAAAATAAGTGACAAAATATTAATGAAGTTAAAAGGGTTAAAAACTTAAAAATACAGAAACAATAAGAGTAATTAAAAAGAAAAACCGACCTAAACAAATAGTTTTGCGCGGATGGAATCGCATTGTTTGTTCAGAGTTGGTTTCAGTTCTTTGATAAAAAACATTTCATAAATAAGGCAGTCAAACTTGCCCTGACACTTCTTCAAAATTCTAAAAAACTGCGCAATGTCATCTGGGGCCATACCGTGTTGTTCCTTTAGGTGAGTACCAATGGCCGATCCCTTGTGTTCTTCAATCCGTTGGTGAAGATGTCGGCACGTGTATCCGACATACCCTGCATCACACAGGTTACACTGAAAATTATACACAACGCATTGTTGATTCACAAGGGGTGGCTTGTCTTCCCTCACTTTGATTTCATCCTTGATTTTCCGACTCGTGTACACGGGGCTGATGTCTACCTTGATCTTCCGGCTGAGGTCTCCAAGTTGTCTGCGGACCGAATTTGCAGATTTCTGGTCTTTGAAAGGCAGCACGATTCTGATTGGGTCTTGCTTCTCAAGATCGTTTTGTTGGGTAGGTGCACCCTCGGACACTTTAGACTCAATAAATTGACGGATGGTTGACTGTACAAGTTCGTCTGGGTAGCGCAGACGGGAAAAGGTCACTTTGAGGCGTTCACACTCTTGATGAAACAATTTCCACGAAGAAGAGAGCTTGAATGCACGGTTGAGCATGGTGTTCAATAGTGATCGTTTATATCTTACATCCACATGGCTATGATAGTGTAACAATAGCCCGGTGTCCGTAGGCTTTCGGTACACCTTCGTGTCTTCGTGTCTTTCTGCGATGTTTTGAAAACATCGCAGAAAGAGCCTTTGAAAACGACTGGTTTAACAAAGAACACAATCTTAACATCACGAAGTCGGATCTGATTGAGTTGTTACGAGTTGCGACGAAAAATCAGCTTTTCCAGTTCGAAGGAAGCCTTTTCGAACAGGTGGACGGTGTTGCTATGGGTTCGCCACTGGGACCTCTCATGGCTAACACATTCATGTGCAACATCGAGAAACAATTAGAAACCAGAAACGAGATGCCTGCCTTCTACAAACGCTATGTCGATGATACGCTTAGCGCAATGCCTGATGTAGAAACAGCCTCTGAGTTCTTAATTACGTTAAACAACAGTCATCCTTCTATCAACTTCACAATGGAGCTTGAAGAAAATGGCAGACTCCCCTTCTTGGGAATGGATATCATCAGGAATGGATGCCATTTAGACACGAAAAAATCAAGGATGAAATCAAAGTGAGGGAAGACAAGCCACCCCTTGTGAATCAACAATGCGTTGTGTATAATTTTCAGTGTAACCTGTGTGATGCAGGGTATGTCGGATACACGTGCCGACATCTTCACCAACGGATTGAAGAACACAAGGGATCGGCCATTGGTACTCACCTAAAGGAACAACACGGTATGGCCCCAGATGACATTGCGCAGTTTTTTAGAATTTTGAAGAAGTGTCAGGGCAAGTTTGACTGCCTTATTTATGAAATGTTTTTTATCAAAGAACTGAAACCAACTCTGAACAAACAATGCGATTCCATCCGCGCAAAACTATTTGTTTAGGTCGGTTTTTCTTTTTAATTACTCTTATTGTTTCTGTATTTTTAAGTTTTTAACCCTTTTAACTTCATTAATATTTTGTCACTTATTTTTACATATTTTATCGCTTTTCAGCGTTCGTGACAATTTTGCCTATTTTACTATTTTAATATATTTATGCTAATTTTATATTTTTATTCGCACTTGAAAATGACCTCGGAGAGGTCGAAACGTCGTGATTTTATATCGCTAAATTTCATAACAAAATCTATATCCAAGAAATTACTTATCAAAAAAAAAAGTGTTGATATTTTTTCACTTTCAAGGGGCCACCTGGTCCGATCGGTCAATCGGGAGCTGTTGGTCCAAGTGGAGAAAAGGTGAGTAAAATCGAAATCCATTTTTGTAAACGATACACGATCAGGAGATTAAATAAAATTTTAAAACTTAGGGTTTTTCCTCCGTTCCTCCGTCCCGTTTTTATTTTAACATGCATAACAAATATATTGGAAAAACTTAGTTTTTCATAAGGTTAATGATTATTTGGCGAAGAACTGAGGAGCTTCTCTGAGCTTCTGCAGAGCGTTTTTTACTTTGATGTTTGAGGGGAGACTTTTTCGTAAAGAGAATATTTTTGTTCCAAACAAAAACAGATTTAAGGACGTTCGCGTCAAAATTTTCTACTCGATACATTTCTTTAATTTTTTTGCTGCGATCAGATAATGAGTTACTTGTGTCAGAAATGCAAAAAAAAGTTGGGGTCACCGACTTCGTTTCAGAGAAAAAGGGTGTGGAAAACTACCCTGATTTTGAAAAATTGGCGCACGTAATTCAGCATGATTTACAGGGTTTTTAGTTAAGAATATCGAAGATGAGTCAACGGAGGCTAACGATCTTAGTCACATTTTGTAGAAGTGCGTCTGTTGCGTAAAAAATTCCTAGTTTTGCAATCGTTTTTGTAAAACTTAACCCTGGAAATACGCATTTGAAACTGTCGTACGGCAAAAAGGAAAGCTCAAAAAGTGGAATTCAAACCGTCAGTGTGACGAAAAAATCAAACTTCCACTCGATAGATTTTTTTCATTTTCTCGCAAAACGTAGATATTAGTTAACAAAAGTGATCCGTTAAGAAAAAAATAGGGGTCACCGACCATTTAAGAGAGCAAATTGCAAGCGAAGCTAGCGGAAAGGCAACTCGCCTTATATGTTCTTAGAAGTTTTACTCAGCGCGCGCGCTCAAAGTATGACGTGGCATGGCGTTGCGACATGAATTACGTGCGCAGTAGGGATGCGTATAAACAATTAGCGCGAACGTCCTTAAGAAGCGCAATTCACTTCTTTTTTAGGGTGCGGATGGAGAGCCTGGGCCGAGCGGTGGATCAGGGCCAACTGGAGCTGAGGTATCTTTATGAGCACGCTTCACTGGGACAATTACTTCAGGATTTCGTTTTTTGCACTCCAATTTTGTCGTTCCACTAACAAGATTAAAATCAACAAAACACACTTTATGTAAACTATGAAAATTGATTTCTTTTCTTTCCCGTTGCAGGGTGGAATAGGCAATACAGGACAGAAGGGATATCAAGGAGATCGTGGAGAACAAGTGATGATTATTAATTATACTTTTCCCAGAGATTATTTGACTTAAAACTTGGTTTTATTATGTCATGTCACGTTCCTTAGAGATGATTTAATACTGTTTGTTTTATTCTGTTTGTGACTTATTCAGGGCGGGACTGGCCAGCCAGGACAGATGGGAACATCGGGACCTACAGGACCATCGGTATGAAATAAAAAGAAGTCATTATTTTACAGTCTTATTCCTTATTTTAAGGACGTTCGCGTGAAAATTTTCTAGTCGATAGATTTTTTTAAAATTTTTACAGCAGTCAGATAATAAGTTACTTGAGTCAGACAGAAATGCAAAAAAATGCGGGGGTCACCGACTTCGTTTCAGAGATAAAGCGTGTGGAAAACTACCCTGATTCTGAAAAAATGGCGCACGCAATTCAATATGGTTTACAGGATTTATAGTTAAAAATATCGAAGATGAGAAAAGAGAGGCAAATGATCTTAGTCATATTTTGTAGAAGTGGGTCTGTTGTGTAAAAAAAATTCTAGTGTTGCCAACCTTTTGTAAGACATAACCCTGAAAGCGGTATTTGAAACCGTCGTACAGCAAAACAAAAAGCTTAAAAGAGGCATTCGAACGTACGTGGGACAAAAAAAATCGAACTTTTAATCGATAGATTTTTTCCATTTTTTCGCAAAATGTAGATAATTGTCAACAAAAGTGATCCGTTTAAAAAAATGTGGGGTTCACCGAGCATCTAAGAGAGTTAATTGCAAGCAAAGTTAGCGCGACGACTACCAGTCCTATATGTGCTAAGAAAATTTCTTCAGCGCGCGCGCTCGATGCATGGCGTGGCATGACGTTGCGACATGAGTTACATGCGCAGAAAGGATGTGCATAAACAATTAGCGCGAACGTCCTTAAGCCTGGTCTTAA